>NC_056745.1:1341512705-1341520205 GCF_019279795.1 Protopterus annectens
TCCTTGGGGGAATATGTGTAGAAACAGTCAGGTAGTGAAAAACAAACATTCCCTCTACAGGTCTACCAGGTAAGAGAAGTAGAATGTCGCTATAAGACAGTTGAAGTATACACTGTGTACAAACATACCACTGCTCAAACCAAGGCCATAGGGTATTGTAAGAATACATGTATAGTAATGATTAGAGCAATGATCATTCAAGTTGTGAGTATTGCAAGGATATATAAGTTGTTAATTGACCTCTCTCTCCTGCCCCCACCATATCTGCAACAATAATCTAAACACACAAATCAATGGGTATGTTTACACCAAATCTACTGTTAGGACATATGTCCTATTGTTCAACAAATATTAAAATGTCTTTCGATTAATGTTCCATGTTGAAATACTATCATTGGTGGCCTGTTGCTATCAATTTAACCTGCATGCTGTTGTAATGGCCACTGTGGTTCCATATATGCATGTGTTATGTTTGCTATGCAACTGTTCCAAATCTGGTGTTTTGGGTTAATGGGAATATCTATACATGCTGTTATAACTAATCCTGGATTGTGTTGACTATTACTAACCCACATATGTTCTAAAACTGCAACAACATAGCACGTTTGGGAAGGCCGGTCCCAGCGGACCCATCATTCCCACATGTGGCCAGGGAACCGGGCCCCAGCATGCCTGGGACCCACCCTGGGACCTCCTCATCTGCACGGCCTGCACCACCTTTGGGTGGAACTGCCTCAAGGGATAGGGCTCCCCCCCCCTGGGAGTGGGCTCAGATAGGATCCTGTCACCCGAAGCCAGGTTCAGGGTCTGATGCGTAGCGAGCTCCGCAGATAATTGGGAGATCTGCTACACCAGCTTGAGGGCCGCATGGTGCAGTTAGTGGGTCAGCCTGCCCCTCCTGCTCAGCCCCCAGCACAGCCAGCTTCAAGGCCATGAAGGTGCAGTGGTGGCTGCCCATCGGTGGGGACCTCAGTCCCACTGTTTCCATTTGGGGGCTCACGGGCTTCCGATTTCCAAACACTCCTCCCTGTCCAAGGTGTTTACCCCCTTCCACATGTGTCATATACCACCCCTGTATGCTGTCTTGTCTGTCTTGTCTGTCTTATAACCCAACCTACCTCCTCAAATATACCTAATATCCTTCCCCAACATCCCATTCTCACCTGAAAAAAAGGGCAATCTGTTCCCCCCCAAAAAAACTTTGCCCCATACATAACTGTCCATTTTGCACACGTGTTCACTGGACACATTTAATGTGGTCTAATTGGCTTCACAACACATTATTGTTGTCCTCATCCCTCTCTCAGGGGTTTGAGTGTCCAAATATACCTCCAAATTCAGTATATATGCATAGCTGTTGCTGTGGAAGAAATGGACAGCTATGGACCTTCCCTACACCTGTCCTGCACATCCCTAGCTACTTTCCCTATTGTCTTACCCTCTTTGTGGCCCCTTTTTCACCACTTTCCTATCTCCCCTTTTTTCTTTCTTTTTAAAGAAACTGGTGTGGGAGTAAGTGGGAGTAAGCTCTTTTAAGCGATAGTAAGCAGGATTAAGCCTGTTTGGAAATGGTAAGCAATGCCTACACAGATTCATAGGTTCATAGGTTCATAGGTTCATACTAGGCTATCTGCCCTAGGGCATTTATAAGCCTAGCCAGAGTGTGTTTGGCTTTCGCCACCCATTTTAAATGAATTTTTCTATGCCCTTTTTCTAGGTTAGTATACTGTGCCTCTGTCTAACAGTGACACAGAAGTGATACCTGGGATAAACCTACTATCTCCCATCCACTCATCAAGATTCCTCTTGAAGAGAGTCAATGAGGTACTCTGCCTAACCTGGACTGGGATTTTATTCCAGAGGGAATGGAGCCTCTGGGTTATGAATCTGTCCCTCCAGCATGTCCTATTTATTTCAGTGCTGAGGTTCAAGTCTCTCGAGCGTGTAGCTTGATGGGATTTGGATTTTCTGAGGTGCAGCATATCCGTTAATTCCGGGTTGGACATGGCTTGATACGTCAGGTACAGATCGCCTCTGAGCAAGCGGTATGCCACTGAGTAGAGCTGGAGTTTCTTTAACCGGGCAGCATATGGCATCTGTTTGAGCCCTTTGATCCTATTGGTGAGGTACTTTTGGGGTTTTTCCAGTTGCTGCAGGTGTCTGGTAAGGTACATCCCAAAAGGGGCATTGTACTCAATTATGGGCCTGATGAGGGATGAGTAAAGAGGCATGATGACCTCCCCTGATCTAGATGTGAATCCCTTCAGGATTAGGTGGGCTATATAAAATATTTTTCTAACCACTTTGGCCACGTGGTTGTCAAATGAGAGATTGCTATCAACTTGGGTCCCGGAGTCCCTAATTACTTCTTCCGTACTTAATGGATTACCACCTATGTGGTAATTTGTGGGCACTTTGTTTTTGCCAAAGGGGATGACTATACACTTTTTGGCGTTTAGCTTGAGGCCATGGCTCTGGCACCAGTTGTCTGTTTCTATGAGGCCCTTTTGTAGGATGCTTGTGTCGGCTGGAGAGTCGATTATGGTGCCCAGTTTGCAGTCATCTGCGAACTTGGTCAGCCACAGTCCTTCCGTGTTAGCCTGTACCTCCGAGAAATATATACCGAACAAGAGAGGTCCCAGGACTGAGCCTTGTGGGATGCCCCTTGTAACTGGTTTGGAGTCTGACATGGCTCCAGCAATTCTAACCATGTGGGTTCTGTCCTTGAGCCAGTTTGCAACCCATCTAGTGACATAGGGGTTTATATTTAAGCTGGCGAGCTTATCTATAATGCCCGAGTGGGGTATTATATCGAAGGCTTTTGCAAGGTCCAGGTAGGCTGTGTGGACCACCTTCCCCTCGTCAATGGCCTTGGTGACTGTTTCAAAGAAATCAACCAGGTTTAAGAGGCAGGATCTGCTCTTAACAAAGCCAAACTGGGTAGGATCCAGTGTCTGTAGGTCCTCAATATCTTTATTTAGGAGGTCCATGATGATCCTTTCCATAGCTTTGCAGACCAAGCTAGTCAGGCTTATGGGGTGATAGTTTCCAGGATCCGTTGAGGCACCATCTTTGTGGAGAGGGACCATTGTTGCTGTACGCCACTCTTTGGGTACATATCCTGTAGTAAGGCTGAGATTGAGCAGTAGTTTTATGTTTGGGTTTAGTTCTTCTTGGAGTTCATGTAGGATGCAGCCCGGGACACTGTCTGGTCCCATTGATGCTGTATTTTTTGCTTTGGAGAGGGCGGCTCTTACCTGAGCATCGGAGATGTCAGAGGGGCATCACTCTGCTGGGATAGATATTTGCCCTTTTGGTGGGGAAAGGGGGGGGGGGTTTGCACTGAACCTGTCAGCTAGGATGTTGGCAATGTCTGTGGGTTTGGTGTATTTTTTGTCATTTTGGACTAATTCTGAGCATATCTGGGAATTCCCGCCCAGGTTCCTAACATAACTAAAGAAAGCCTTGTGATTATCCTTAGTGTCCTGTGCAATTTTTCTCTCGAAGCTGGCCTTAGACGATTTTGTGAGTGCCCGTAGTTTTTTGCTAATACTGATCAGAGATGCCTTCCCTTTTTGGGATTTTGCTCTATCATGTAGTAGCTTCCTCCTTCTATTGTATAGTTTGTTTATGGCTGGGGTCCACCAGACAGGACGCCCAACTTTGGAGGATTGGGTCTTGGTTTTATTTGGGATTGCATGATCAATGCATTCCTGAAGGTGTTCATAGACTGCATTTATAAAGGATTCTGCAGTCTGGGCCGTATTTTCCACAGGCACGGGGGCTTTGAAGGATTCCACCTCGGTTTTGAGGAGTGTGAAATTTGCTTTAGAGAAGTTTTTCACTGTGGTTTTCTGGGCAGGAGCTGGGGTCGGGATGTGAATATCTAGTGAGATTAGTTTATGGTCTGATCTTACCAGTGAGGGATACACTTCTGGTCTGGAGCATAGAGTCCCCATGTTGGTGATGATCAGGTCCAGTATATTTCCCCCTCTTGTGGGAGTGGCAACAAGTTGTTCCATAGCATTTGAGTTTATAAATTCTAGGAACCTTCGGGGTAGGGTGTTGGAGCTAGAGTAATGCTCCCAGTCTATGTTAGGGTAGTTGAAGTCGCCCAATATAATGGTGTTTGGAGAGACCTTCATATTTTCCAGTGTTCTCAGGAAGGCCGAGTGGGGTTCCTGGCTTTGGGAGGGTGGTCTGTAGCAGGCTATAAACTGGAAGGCAGTTTTACCCACTGTTAGTTGCACATTGATAGTCCCTGATGCTTCGTGCTGTGCCACCAACCTGGAGGTGTGGGTATCTTTGACGAATATTGATACTCCCCCTCCTTTTGTGGTTCGGTCCAAGTTTTGGAGCCGAAAAACATGGTATGAAGTATAACCTGGTAGTGCTGGGGTGCTCTCAGGAGCCTTGAACCAGGTTTCTGTTACTGCACAGATATCGATATTCTCCATGCTAAGGAGAGTTTCGAGTTTGTGCATCTTGAGGTTTAGACCTCTGGCATTGAGTAGCATTACTCTTAGTTTCTTATCCCTTGTGGTACCTATGGAGGCGGGTTTGTCTTTTGAGCCTTGCCTAAAAAAGGCACTATGGGGGTGCCAAGAGCCTTTGCCAATATCGGAAAGCCCAGGGGTGACAGGTGCAAGCTGTCCCTAGCGAAATATCGTGGCTTGTCGAGCATGTCATCTCAGGTTGACAGGCATTGGATCCCCTTTGAATGACACCGGTACTTAAGCCAATTGTTGAAATTGATAATCTTGTCTTCATATTGTGGCATCATTCTTGGTGAGGGTAAGATGCTACTCAAGGTCAGGGTCATACCGGCCTGGGATACATGCTTAGAGAGCTCCTCTTTGTCTCTTTTCATGCAGTCCAGGGAGGTACGTCTCAGGTCATTCACACCAGCATGGACAATGACTGAGTCATATTTGTACTTGCCTTGGAGTGACCTGAGTGCTTGTGTTATGTGGCAGATCCTAGCACCCGACAGGCAGCTCACCGTGACCTTCTCCTTGTTCAGCCTGGTGAGCGGGACGTCAGTGTGCCTGACAATAGAGTCACCTATTACAAGTGTATCAGGTGTGTTGTTTAGCCTTAAGGGATGTGACTGTTCGGCACACTGGCTTTGTGAGCTATGTGTTGCACATGTTTTGTTTTGGGGTAGCGGTTGCTTGGGTGTCTGTTTTGGAAGTCTCTGCTGCTTAGGCAGATTTTTATTTAGAGCCTCCGAGTATGTTTTTGTGTGTTTATGTGTTTGGTTTGCTGTTGTGGTAGGTCTATGTGAGACTGGAATTGTAGTGAATGTGGTTTCCTTCTCCTCCTGACTGATTACGCCAGTGCTGAGTTGAGAGAGCTTAGCCTCCAGTTTGGCTATATAGTTGCATCTCTCACATGTTGGAATTTGTTGGGAGGAGGAGAGGGTTGTCTGTGTACATGAGGCAGTTGTAACATTGCCTCAAGATTCCCAGATTCACCAGCTGGACCGGAGAGGAGATTGACAACTGACCTTTGGACATGCTAAAATAGTATTGGGAATTCCTTTATAATTGAAAAAAAGGGCCAATGGGGAACAAAGTACTCAAGTGGAGTTTGTGAGGGTGTAGTGCTTTTAATTTTTTAGTGCTGACTTATATAATTGCTTTAGCGAGCAAGTGCCAGGCTTTAGAGTGGGAATAGGGTGTTTATTATGAGAACTAGATCAGTTCTAAGGGAAAAAATGAAGAGGAGACTTTGTGGAGCCGAGAATGGTTTAAACCCAATTAAACGATGCGCAAAATCGCGCAAAGCCACGCTAAAGCGGGTTTTATACAGGGGGACTTGAAAGAGCTAGAAATTGGCCCAAAATGGCCAATAGACTACCAGATTCTTGTGCTGGGAACACTCCTCCAGGGATAGATAGGCTGCTCCAAGCTCCCCACTGCCACTGGTGAACAAAGAAGCCTCCCTTTATCCAAAAAAGGAAATGGGCAACACAGGAACTTTCCAAAAGTCCAGAATACAGCAAAGCCTGTATTTGGACTACTCTAGGTCATGAAAGATGGGAAACAAGGACATTTTTTTTCTTTTTTGCAACAAACAGCAGGAAGATGCAATAAATATGTAACACAGGCTAGCACACTTGAGTGTGTAGCCTCAACAGGTAAATGCAACAAACAGGACAAACTTTAAAAGTGCAGGTGCAAAAACAACTTTAAACAGTTTAAAACAGTTCAAGAAGCAGAAATACTTGCAGTTTAGCTAGATTGGACAGTCGCCCAGGTAGTAGCAGGAAAAAAACACTTTTATCAGGTTAGCAGTCACTCTTTTAGCCTCTCTGCTGCTAACACCACTCTGCAGGACCACAAAGAGCTTGGCTGAGTAGTAACAAGCGCACAAACCGTGCCAAAGCAGGTTTTATACAGGGGGACTTGAAAGAGCTAGAAATTGGCCCAAAACGGCCAATAGACTACCAGATTCTTGTGCTGGGAACACTCCTCCAGGGATAGATAGGCTGCTCCAAGCTTCCCACTGCCACTGGTGAACAAAGAAGCCTCCCTTTATCCAAGAAAGGAAATGGGCAACACAGGAACATTCCAAAAGTCCATAATACAGCAAATCCTGTATTTGGACTACTCTAGGTCAGGAAAGATGGGAAACAAGGATAATTTTTTTTTTCTTTTTTGCAACAAACAGCAGGAAAATGCAATAAATATGTAACACAGGCTAGTGCACTTGAGTGTATAGCCTCAACAGGTAAATGCAACAAACAGGATAAACTTTAAATTACAAGTGCAAAAGCGTGCTAAAGCTGGCTTTAAAGCAGGGGGTTAGAAAGAGATAGGAAATGGCCCAAAACGGCCAATAAGCTACAGATCACTGGGCTGGAACCACTCCTCAAGGGACAGATAGGCTGCTCAGAGCTCCCCACTCTCATTGGTGAACAAAGAAGCTTCCTCCTATCCAAATAAGGATATGGGCAACACAGGAACTATGACACAGCCCAGAGATCAGCAATACCTGAAGACTGGACTATTCTAGTTCAGTAAAGGCGGGAAACAAGGATTTTTTTTTTTTTTTTTTTACAAATTAGCAGAAATTAGGTACAGAAACACAGTAAATGCTTTAATTCGACTAGCGCTCTTGAGTGTGTAGCCTACCAGTCAAACTAAGCAAAAACAAACTTTAAAAGTGCAAAAAAAAACTCAGAAATACAGGCAGGAATGCAATAAAACAACTTTGCAGAGCTTATTTAGTTAAAGAAACAGAGAAGTATATATATATATATACAGAAAAGCATCTAAAACACACAAACACTTCAGATGCAGTGCAACCTAGAGCACTTGAGTTGTAGCAATATTAAGGCAATTACAGTTATAATAAATGCTCTGAAATATACTCTATATTTCCAAAATGTTTGAGAAGCACAGTCAAAACACAAGGAGGTTCAGGCAAAAAAAAAAGTTTTTTTTTTTTTTCTTTGAAAGGGAAAAAGGAGAAACAGAAGGCCTTATCAAATGT
>NC_056745.1:1341525205-1341540614 GCF_019279795.1 Protopterus annectens
GCTTGCAATTCCAAAATTATTCTAGCAGAGGTAATAGCTAAAAGAAAAGCAGTTTTCCAAGACAAAAATTTTAAATCCGTGGAAGCTGCAGGTTCAAAAGGAGACAAACTTAATTTCTCCAAAACATAGTTAAGATCCCAAGTGGGAACAGGAGCCCTTATAGGGGGCCAAATATTCTTAGCCCCTCTAAGAAATTGTTTAAGCAATGGATGAGAAAAAATCGGAGGATCCGTATCGTAATGTGCAGAAATAGCAGAAGCACGAAGCTTAATAGATGAAAAAGATAGGCCCGTATGTAATAACTCTGTCAGATACTGTAAAATCAGAGGACTGTTCGGAACAGAAGAATCACCACCCTGGACTTGACTCCAGGAGCAAAATCTTTTCCATTTTCCCCACATAAGATTTTCTAGTGCTGGGCCGACTAGCTTCAAGGATTACATCCAATACCTGTTTGGAAAGGGCAGAGGTGTTTACAGACCCTGGATCCGCCAGGCAGCTAAATGCAGAGTCTTGACATGACTGTGCAGTATCCGACCAGCCCGTTGAGATAGTAGATGAGGGATTTGAGGCAGAATCCAGGGAGGCTCCTGAACCAAGGTTATCAGAGTGGAATACCAGAATTGCCGAGGCCAATTGGGAGCCAGTAGAATCATGTGCGGTCTGTCCTGTTTTATCTTCAGAAGTACCCGAGGTAGAAGAGGAAAGGGAGGGAAAGCATATACTGAGAGGTGTTTCCAACTTAATGAGAGGGCATCCACTTTCCATGCTAGTTTGTGGTAGGTCCTTGTGCAAAATGTTGGAAGTTGATGATTCTGAGGGGATGCAAGAGAGCTATGTCCGGACATCCCCAAGCCTTTATAATCATCCTGAATATCCGAACATCCAACATCCATTTGTGTGGATCTGAAATGTGTCTGCTCAAGGCGTCTGCTAGAGTGTTGTCTTTCCCTGGCAGGAATTGCACCTGTAAGTCGGCACTGCAGGTCAGAGCAGTGTACCAGAGATTCATGGCTAATCTGCACAGGGGGTAGGAGTGAGAGCCCCCCTGCTTATTGATGTACCACATCACTGTGGTGTTGTCTGTCCGTATCAACAATTGTCCTGGTAGAAGAAGGTCCCTGAAGGTTATCAGGGCATTCTGTACAGCTAGCATCTCCTTCAAATTTATGTGCAGGTGCATTTGTTCCTTTGTCCAAACACCCTGAAGACATCTCCCATGCATGTGGGCTCCCCAGGCATAATCTGAAGCATCCATTGTCAGACCTTGGTCGGTCGGCGGAGGACAAAAAGGCTTCCCCTTGTTCTGTAGACAGGCTTCGGCCCACCAAAGAAACTCTCGCTGGAGACAAGGCAAAATTGTGACCACTGTTTCCAAACTATGGTAATGCTGAGACCAGACATTCTTGAGATACCACTGCAGTTTCCTCATATGCAGCCTTGCATATGGTATTAGCAGAATGCAGGAGGCCATGTAACCCAAAGCCTGTAGAATTTTTCTTGCAGTCAGCTGTTTCATTGAAGCCAGGCATTGGAAAAAAGAAGCCAGTTGCACTTTTTTGTCTGGTGTCAAGGCAGCCATCTGGGTTGAAGTACTCAGAAGAGCACCCAGGAAAGTAATCTGTTGTGTGGGGTACCAGATTTGATTTCTTTAGATTCACTGTGAAACCAAGGCACAGAAGAAGATGCTGCACAAAAGCTAGATGCCGAAGTAGAGTGTCTTTGTCATCCGCTTGAAGAAGACAGTCGTCCAGATAAGGGTAAATTTGAATCCCTGTCTGTATGCAAAACACCATTACTGGTGCCAGGCACTTCGTAAAGACCCTGGGCACAGTAGATAAGCCAAAGGGCAGCATAGAGAACTGGTAATGTTTTGAGCCCGCTTTAAAACGCAGATACATTCTGCACTCTTGCCTTATAGGAATATGCAGGTAAGCATCTTGTAAGTCCAAAGTCACCATCCAAGTGTTCTTGCCCAACATAGACAGCAGCTGCTGCAGAGTGAGCATCTTGAATTTTGGTATATCTAGGAAGGTGTTTAGCACAGAGAGGTCCAGGATTGGTCTCCACGAATTTTCCTTCCTGGGAACCAGGAAAAGTCTGGAATAAAAACCTTGCCCTATTTCTAAATTTGGTACCAATTCTATGGCCCTCATAGCCAGGAGGGACTGAACCTGCTGTTGTGCCTCTGCCCACTGATGATATGGCAGGTCTGGCCAACCGTTCGGTTTTGGCATAGTGTGGAAATGAAATCTGTAACCTCTTAAGACTATGTCCAGAACCCATTTGGACCGGGTTATGTGGCTCCAATTTTGATAAAAAAGAGAAATCCTTCCCCCCAAAGGAGCTTCCAGGAGAGGAGCTCCGGGAACCAGAAAGGGAGAGTCATAAAGACTGTTTTCGGTAGGGTTGAGACTTATCTTCACCTCCCTTGGGAGAGGGGGCACTCCACTGCCTATTCCTAAAATGGGACTGTGACTGTCCCCTACCTCTGGAACACCTGAATCTGCCTCTCTGAGACCTGTCCGAGCCCGGAAAGGACCAAGGTTTAGTTGGCCAGTGTCTGCTAAATCTAGGAGGTTGCACTTGTAGAAAATCCTTAACCGCCTGCTTAGATTTGGCTTTGTCTTCCATTTTTTTCAATACCTCTTCAGCTTTGGACCCAAACAGAACATCGTGCTGCAAAGGGGCATCCAAAAGTTTGGCTTTAATCTGATCCGGCAAGCTTTGATCTCTTAACCAAGCATGTCTTCTAATAACAGCACCAGTTGTTGCAGCCCTACAAGAAGCTTCCAAAGAATCAAAACCACAATGCAGGGTATGTTTACCCACTTGTTCAATAGCATGCAATAAATCTTTTAACTCCTGATTATCCGCACCAATAGACACAGCTGACATCTTTTGTTGAAATACAGACAAAAGGTATTGCTGATACTTCAGCATATGAAGTTGAAAGTTCAAAGCCCTAATAGACAATGTAGCAGAAGTATAAACCTTTTTACCCCATCTCTCCAAAGCCCTGGACTCTCGTTCAAAGGGAATAATATTTTTAGCAAAGGCCTCTTTAACATCCTTAGGACCATGAGAAATTGTTTCTGGATCAGGCGAAAAAAGAAATTTATGAGAATCTGGAATCCTATAATACCTATCTGGTTTGGCCGGAGTAGGGGGAAAAGAATCAGGAGAGAGAGAAGCTTCTGAAAAAACATCATCAACAATGTCCAATACAGGGGGAATAGCCAGAAGCTTATGCTGTGGGAGAAGAAGAAAATCCCTAAGCCTTTTCTTGGATTCAGAGAATTCCTGCCCTTCCCAGTGAAAAATGCACCCTCATATCATGCAAAGTTTCACCAAAAGAATAATCCTCAGGAGGAGAGGCGGAAGGAAAGGAATCTTCGGCATCAGAATCCTCATAAAGAGGAAAAGCATAATCCTGCTCAAGGGAAGAAGCAGAAGAAACAGAAATTTGGTCTGAAGAATCATAATCGGACTGTAATCTAGGCTTCTTGTCAGGAGGGGGATGGGAACCCCTGATCATAGTTAAGAGATCTTCAGCCATTCTAAGCATCTGCCTCTGAGGGCTAGGACCCTGATCAAAAGGTGCCTATGCTAGCCTAGCCACTTCACTTTAGCTGGAGCCTTAGACTTTGACTTAGCATATAAACCTGAATCCATATTTACAGGAACCTGTGAAGGCCTAAGAACTCCCTCAGAAGCCGGTACCTGCCTACCGACTCTGGATCCAACTGAGGGAGCAGTATCCAAAGGTCCAGTCCCTAGAAATTCTGAAGACCCCATCAGCTCCACACTGGAGTTGGTACAGGCAATTGGTTCAAAAGAGGCAGACAACAGGGGCTGCAAAGGCACCTCACTGACGTCCGTCGAACCAGAAACTGGCAATAACTGAGTAACATCCTTTGCTGTGGACCTCGGAGGCCTGTGCATCCCTGCGCCTCTTACACACCCCAGAAGCCGGAAAAGAATCTGAAGACATGTTATAATTAAACCTTTTTCCAAAATAGTAAAAGGCAAAGTTATATCTACGCCTAATAGTACGCTGATTAAATCTAGCACAAAACACACTATTAGCAACATCGTGGTCAGGACCCAGGCAGTGAATACAGTAAGAGTGAAAATCCCTATGAGGTATTTGCTTCCCACAAGAAATACAATTATTAACTTTTTCTGACATCTGACTGGAGCAAGAAAAAGACCTCCCCAATGGGGTACTTATCTGTAAAAAATGAAAAACCTGGGATTAGATCCAAAAACAAACAGGAGCAGGCTGACCGGCATCAGTGAACTGCAAAGGGCACCACGTGGCAAGAAAGACTGGGGAAATGGCATCAGCTGAGTTCTTTATACCTTCCGGCACATTGACATCAGGATAAATGTGACCTCAGCTGGTGCCAGATCCAGACTTTGGGATTCTGGCCGATCGGGGGCTGCTGCTGGCAGGAAGAACCCTACAGTGATGACTGCAACAGTGAACCATGAAGGGCATCAGCCATATCCACACAATCCCTTTTAAACCAACATTACTTCAAATGTAGAACAGTCATACTTACATTCTGTCTCCATGTCTGGAACATCCCCCTAAAGTTTTTTGGCCTGTCTCCACAGTGATTGTTGTAAGCGGTATTTCCAACTCCCCTCTGTGATGCTGTTTGTCACACACCCACATGACGTCCTACTCACAGTGAGGGAGAAGGGCCAACACCCACGTGTACTGCTTACTTATAGGAGTGTGTTTCCATGCAATTGGCTATAGGAATCATACCACAGGTGTTCCACATGCAATTAGTAAGTGGAGGACTCCAATTCATGCACAGGCCATCAGCTGATCATGAGCATTACCTACCAAAGTCAAGCTGCTGCCTATGAAAAACAGATACATTTTTCCACATCCACCAGAGAGGGGGAGAGAGAGAGAGAGAGTGAGAGAGAGAGAGAGACAGAAGGAAATAAAGAAATAAAGAGAGAAAGAGCCAAGCATGTTTGTGTATGATCTGTAGATAGAAAGAGGTCTCTGGGTATTATAATGGTTGCTTATATATAAATGTTTGGCTGTATATTGTCTACAACAACCTCTATGGTGTTTGACAAATGTTGGCCTTGTAATGTTACATTGGAGTTCTCAATATGAAAATGTAGCAAAGCCCACACTGCAATGGATCCTGTTATTTACATAATCACACCAACACCCACTTGCTAGTATTGAGTTTTAAACCCTTATTTAGCTATATATATATTGGTGCTGTAGTGTTACACAGTTATGACAAGCGCCAAGGCAGTTATATGTGGGAGAGCTGTCCAAAGGTATCTTTGAAGGTGAGTGACATCAGCTGCAGTGCTAAAGGAGAGGTGAAGGAAGTGCAGTAAGTGTGAATGACCACAAAAGCAGGTGTCAACAAAGACTCACACACAAACATTTTTACAGTTGCCAGGGCCAGTATTAGAACTCCTACATAACTAATTTGCTACACTATGATATTACGCAGTTATCGCAAGCACTACAGAGCTTATATGACTAAGACTTTGTCAAAGGGTTATTTTAAGGTGACTGACATCAGCAGGAGTGCTAACATGGGCAATGGGAAGTGGTGTGTGTGTTGATGGGCCATCATTCCTCTGGAAACACACACACACACACACACACACACACACACATACATATATATATATATATATATATATATACACACACACACACACACACACACACACACACACACACACACACACACACACACATACACACACACACACCTTTACATTTGACAGGCTGAGTATACAAATGCTACATGAATACTGGTTTGTACTATTGTATTATCACAAGCACCACAGGCACTATAGGGCTGAGGGATATAAAAAGGAAAATCTACAGTGATTGAAATCAGCACATCATGCAATATCAGCCAATTGGATGTGTAGTTGGTGGGACAGGCCTTATAATGGAATTCTCTCTGTCACTGTCTGTATCTCTCTTCCCCACATCTCCGTGTGTATGTTTGATATATTATAGTGTGTTGGCCTTGGGTATGTGTGAGTATTCCTATCCAATGTGTGTGTGTGTGTGTGTGTGTGTGTGTGTGTGTGTGTGTGTGTGTGTGTGTGTGTTGACCTATTATAATGTGTTGGCCTTGTATATGTGTGAGTATTCCTATCCAACGTGTGTGCAAAGCCTGAATGGTATGCAATGTGGTGTGTGTGCACAGACACCTGTGACTGACAGATTCGTATAGTCCACTGTGTTGTCAGACATGGGCTTCATTTCTCTAAGTGTAAGAGCATGCCCAGTATGACCTTCTGTACTGAGTGTGTGAATCCATTCCAGGTAGGTTGTATTCCAGTCCAGGGTTTGGTTTTCTCAACCTACAGATAGCAACCTGTTACTGCAGGATATCTGTAAATAGACTGACGATATGGAGTCACAATGGGCAGCAGATAGGGGGATTCTGTAACTATTGCTGTCTGTGCTGCTTGTGCTACATAGTTGGTGTTAGCAGAGATATTCAGACATATGTACTGTTTTACACTGTGATGTATTATGTCATCGACTACTGACAGATATAATAATTTGCTCACAGTTATTTACTGGGAAATACAAGATGAATGACGCTGAGTCCAGTATTGTGGTCCGCAGCCTACACATTCTTGTACACTCCTACCATTCCGGAGGGGTAGCTACAGGCACTTGCTGATGAGTCTGTGTAACTGGTCCAGCACCTTGGTACTGTGGTGGCTGAGTATCCCCTTCTTGTAAATATATAACTTAACTGAATGGCCATATCCTACTGTGGCCATACCTCTCAGCTGTACAGATTCACCCAGGTTATCCAGATGTCAGCCTCATATATCTGGTCATTTCCCCTTTACATTGTGGTTTGCAAGCAGGTTTGTAACCACCCATTATGGGTTTGCAGGCAGGAGTAGTGTGGGTACACATCAGAATTTAAGACTTCACACACTGCATGACTTCCATGCATCTACACCCCCCCAATCTGTTATTCTATCCTCGTCCTAACATTATGCGAGTGATATCTGGGAAGTATCCCTATAGTTGGCCCTTCATCCCAGTAGTATTTATGGATTGGCCCCCAGTTCATGCAGTAGGACATGGGGGACATGCTACTGGGATGTGTCAATATGGGCTTGCATTTTGTGTTCTGTTGACTGTGTTAGTTTGTTATTTGGGACTCCATGAGATACCATACATTGGCACTACAGGTGAGACACAGGCCTTTGACAGAGGACTGTAGGCCATTTGGTAGTGATGCAGGCCATCTGTAGCAGTCCAGTGCATTCTGTAACTCCTACATTCACAGGCTGTGAGCCAGTGTATTCCCGTGGGGTGACAGGGTAAGTGTGCAAGACGTTAATGGCAATGGTTCCTGTACATATTGACCCATTGGTCCGGATGTATGCAGGGTGCTGCTGCTTACAGCTAGAGACACACATGCATGGGACACCTCTTCAGCATGCTGCATTGTGTGGGTGTTCCCATACAGAAGTGGGGTCATACTGTACTCATTCCCAACAGCAAGGATATGACCTGTGATAAACCTATGGCTGATGGTGGGGTGAGCTGAGTGCATGTGTGATATGGAAGCTTCTTGCAGCTGACTCACGAATGTACATGGGACACTCCCCTTATGCTGCCTTGTGCGGGGACATTGGCAGTCTATCATTACTTCATAACTCTGCCTTTTGTGGTCTGCCAGTGATTGTTCAGACTACATCAGTATTCCATAATACATAGACAACTAATGTGCTGCTAACCTGTATGTACAATTCCAAAGTTGTGTGCAGTTGACAGTTACATTTTATGCACTCTGTCTAGGGTACTTCCACTGGTGTACTGTGTGGAGATATGGACCCTCATTCGTGGCATGTCCATCTTTCAGACAGTGACAGATATTGACATCTGGATAGTGTGTATGGATGACTGCTGACATGGGTATTGGTGAGAAGCTTTGTGGTTGGTACTGCAGTTGTCGGAACATGGCCCTGTCATCCACAGTACTGCCCATAGGCCACCGAGACACAGCCCTCCATGCCTACATGCTGACCACTGCCACACAATATTGAACACATGACAACCTAACACATGGACCCCTGCATATTGCACACATGTAACAGTCTATCCTGTATATTGGGCCAGCTTGGGTAATCTGTGCTCCACTGTTATTACATCTCAGACTTACATGTTGCTGCGTTTCTACATGGGATTATAGGAGGGCACACCTGATGACTTTAAACATTTGCTATGACTGTACTGGTATTTCAGGTACTCTCTTGGCTTCAATTTCATTTTGTATTCTGACTTATCATGCAGACTGGAGGCATATCAGTAGTGTACAGATCTTAGGTTTTATTGACCTACATTTCAGTTTCAGACTTCTTACCCTTCAGAAGTGACATACAACTAACTGCCAGACCTGTTATAGTCTGTTTGTGTAGGTCTGGAGGGGGGCTGTTAACCATTTCCATCAATTGGAGGCCTTAGCCCAGCCTTTCTTTATGGACATCTACACCTGTCCTGCTGGCTGAGGCTGGTGGTGGGTATGTGAGCAGCAGTGACAAGCATGTGTGTGTCCTATAGACAAACATTTGGGTCACCACATGTACTGCAATGGGTTTTGTCACCTTGTCTAGTACTGCCTAGTATGTTGACACCAGTATTTGTTATGGATTTCATGCTGCCCATATAGGTGTCCACTGTCTGCTGCCATCTCATTCAGCCACCCATTTCCCTTGCAAGCTCACGTCCATACCATAGATACAACTATCAGAACATAATACTCCATTCAGCAATTGATAGGAAGACTGACTTACTTTGTGGCTGTGCCAGTACTGAGGATGGTGCTGGAGGGTTGCCTATGTTGGATGCACATAGTACACTCCCTATACATGGCAAAGCACAGGTAGTGTCATGTTTGGCATCCCTTTTACTGTATGTGTGACTCAGAGAGAGGTGTCATTCCCTGGGTACCTACTGTGTCAGTGTATGTGCTATGCATTGTCTCTTTGCCGAGGCCTGTGCATACTGGGCATGCCTCCTTGTGCCTACATGGGCAGGCTCAGGTAGTTCCTCCTCCGAGTCCCTCTGTGCGTGGGCTGGCCTTGGCAATGGTGGGGGGCTGTGTTACCCTGCCCCATGCTGTTCCTGCTGCAGCTGTTTCCACAGGATCATATTGTGTAGCATGGCACATACTATGTACATTTGTGCACATGTAGCTGTTGATTACTGCAAGGCTCCACCGGATATGTCCAGGCAGTGGAAGCATGACTTCAGCATCCCAGACACATGCTCTGTTATGATTCTGGTGTGTGCGTGTGCCTCATTATGGAGTTCTTGTTTAGGTATCTGTGCATTTCTGAGGGGTGTCATCAGTCACAGCTCCAGTGTGTAACTAGCATCCCCCACTAGGTGGCCATATGGGATGTCCCCATTGGCAAATGACTGGTACAGAAGTGTCATATGCCAGATGTGAGAGTTGTAATAGCTTCCAGGGCTGCCAGCACACACATTCAAGATAATGCCCTGGGGATTGCACATGACCTGGAAGTTGATGGAGGTGAAGCCTTTGTGGTTTATGTAGACCCTACCCCGCTCACCAGGTGGTGCTTTGATGTGCATGTGCGTGCAGTCTATAGCACCCACTACCTCAGGGTATTCAGCTATTTCATGGAAGAGATGCATATTGCTGGTCAACGCCTCACAGGTGTTGAGGAAATATATGTGCTCACCGGCATGTGCTGACATGGCATCCAGGAACTGGTGGAGTACCCTGGATGCTGATGCCTGTGAGATCTCCATGATATCCCCAGTTGGGCTTTGGAAGGTACCTGTGGCTAGTATTCTTAAGCCTACACATACCTTGGTATCCACTGGGATGGGTTCCCCTCTGTTGGTTCTGTGTGTGAGGTGTGGCTGGCACAGCTTAACAATTTGTTGTAGCAGGTCCCTGTCCCCCCTATAGCGCTCCACTATCTCCAGCTCATGTAGCCCCTGGTAGGTTACCCTGGGTCTGTACACTCTTCTCCTTCTCCTCACTGTGGGTTGGTCATCAGCATTCTCATCCTCACCACCCTCAGCCTCTTCCACATATTGATGTATGAGAGCAACAGCAGCCCCTATCATTTTGCTAGTTTTGTTAGGTAAAATTTCCCTGTCTGTGTACACCGGTGGTGTAGAGTTTGTGGGAATAAAGAGAGTGAAAGGTGTTTGCATAGTTTATAGTAGTGTGCTGGACTGGGCTGTACCATGTGTAATTGGCTGATTCTGATACATTTCACCTGCCAGCTATGCTAGTTCTCCTGCTGTTTTCCCTTTCTATTGCCTTCCCATTTAAGCACCAAGGTGCGCTGCACATTCCCAGTGCTCAGACAAGAACAGAGCTGTTATTTCCTGTTGTTTTTTAAACCCGGTGCCCTGTGCGCACACTTGTTTAAGCAATGTAAACACTGCTAGGCAGCCTCGGACACACCCCCTTCCTTAGCTGTGCTTAGCTAAGGGCAAACACGGGCCACAGAGCTCCAATAAGCTACAGCATGCATGACACCCCCCCTTATGAGGTCATCTACTTCTTATACTTATACCATGGTGTTGCTGCACCTACACGGTTGGGTACAAGCTAACACTGAGGGGAAATCTGTGATTCAGAATGATTCCCCTCATTTGCATAAAACAGAATGCTAATTCATAGTTACCACACTCACATTGAGCCTTCCTCCTTAGCAGCCACTATTCCCTGGTATTGCTTTTTTATGTATGCCATTGACTATCATGGCAAAATGCTGATTTGGGTTTCAAAGCTTATTTCCAACTTTTTTCCTTATTTTTGGGCAGATCCCGTTTGGGCACCGCTGCCCTACGCTTAAACAGCCGAAATCGGCCAAAAAAAAAATGTTATTTTTTATAATTTTGCTACTATTTCCAATGTCAATGGCCATATATTTAGCCATTGGCATGCCTACTACACTGAATACATGCTTTCTTTTGAGCTGTCATGTCTCCATTTTGTAATTTGCAGAAATGTATTCAGTTAGTATCCAAATACATTTCTGCAGGTTACACTATTCCTGCACAGACACCTGTCTGCTTCCTGGATTGCTAATTCACCTCATTTGCATGGTTTTCACCTGCAAATGGGCTACAACTCATACCACACATTTCAGCCATCGAACCTAGACCAGAACACCAAAGGTGGAGGTTTGTCCATATTCATTAAGGATATCCACACCTCCAGGCTAGTTGCGCAGCATAATGCATCCGAGGTTATCCAAGTGCAACTAACGCTGGACAAAACTGCAATCCAAATTGTAGCTTGCTACCGATCCCCCACCATGCCCCAGGATTGCCACTCCTCTTTTCTTGATATACTGGAAAATAATAGGGTCCAACCAAACATCATAATAATGAGTGATTTCAACTACCCCACCATTAACTGGGAAAACTACTCATGAACCAACTCCTTCGCTCAACGCTTTCTGGAATTCATAAATCCCAATGCCCTGGATCAACTTATCCACACCCCCACCAGGGGCAACAATATCCTAGACCTAGTCATTACCAACATGAGTGATCAGAGTTCCACACCTGAAGTCAACTTCTCATTGGTCAGATCCGACCATAAGCTAATCACCCTAGATATCTGCATCCCGCCCCCACCCACCATTAAGGAAACAACAGTAAAAAATTTCTCCAAAGCCAACTTCATGCTTTTTAAGACAGAAGTGGTGAACTTCACGACACCCATGCAGATGGACAATGCAGTTACAACTGCTGAATCCTACACAAATGCACTCTATAAGCACTTACACAAGTGCATGGATCATGCTATCCCAAACAGAACCAAGACGCTATCCTCCAAAAAAAGGAAGCCAATCTGGTGGTCCCCTGCCATAAACAAACTCTACAACAGAAGGAAAAAACTGTTGCAAAAGTGAGTAAAATCCCATGAGTGGAGGAGCTCCCTGGTCAGCCTCAGTAAGAAGCTGAGATCCCTTATAACATCCTACAAAGCTAGCTACAAAAACAAAATCACCACTGATTCTAAGGGCAACCACAAACCATTCTATAATTATGTCAATAATCTCAATGGCATCACCCAGATCTGCTCTGAGTTACAGCACAACAGCATGAAAATTATAGAACTAACTGATCTTGCCAAAATCCTGGCAGATAGATTCAGTGCTAACTTTACCCCCCCCCCCCTCACCCCCTAAAGGGCCCATATCTATACAGGAAGAATGCAGAGTCCCTGTAATCACATCTATGCATGTAGAAGTTGCACTCTCTAAAACCAAAAACAGCATCCATGGGACCGGACAACATCCCAGGCTGTATTTTACATGAACTTCAGAAGTAACTGGCTCCCCACCTAAGCACCATGTTCAATCATAGTCTCACATCAGGCTTTGTGCTCACTGAATGGCACACAGCAACAGTTATCCCACTCCACAAAGGAGGAGCCACCACTGATCCTGGGAATTATCGCCCTATTAGCCTGTCAAGCCTGGTCTGCAAGGCCATAGAACATATCATCATGGAACTCATAAACAAAGTCACTGGTAACCTCCAAACTCTGGACCCCACCCAGTTTGGGTTTGTGAAAGGCAGATCATGCCTTCTGAACCTGATCAACTTCTTTGAGGCAGTCACCAAAGCCGTAGACATGGGTAAGGTGGTTCACACAGCCTATCTTGACCTCGCCAAGGCTTTCAACACCATCCCCCATTCTGGAATTATAGCTAAACTCACTAAACTAGGTATAAATCCCTACTTCACAAGGTGGGTTGCCAACTGGCTCACAGACAGAACCCACACTGTAAAAGTTGCAGACTCTAAATCTGATTTCAAACCAGTGACAAGTGAAGTACTACAGGGTTCAGTCCTGGGTCCTCTCCTGTTTGGTATCTACTTCTCTGAAGTACAGGCTAACATAGAAGGCCTCTGGCTAATGAAGTTCCCAGATGACTTCAAACTAGGAGCCATAGTCGAGTCCCCAGATGATGTGGACATCCTACAGAAGAACTTCACTGAGACAGATGCCTGGTGTCAGAGGCATGGCCTCAAGCTCAATGCCAAAAAGTGCATTGGCATCCCCTTTGGTAAAAACTCTGTACCCATGAACTGCCACATAAACACCAGTCTGCTTAATGTCGAATGTGTGATAAGAGACCTTGGGACCCAGGTGGACAGTAGTCTCTCCTTTGATAATCACATCGCCACAGTAGTCAGGAAATCCTTCTATGTGGCACACCTCATCTCAAAAGGGTTCTCATCCAGGAAAAAAGAGGTCATTGTTCCCCTCTACTCGGCACTCATTAGACCCATTATAGAGTACAACACCCCTTTTGGAATTTACCTCACAAGACATCTGCAGCAGCTGGAAAGGCCACAGAAGTACTTCACAAAGAAGATTACTGGCCTCAAACAGATGCCCTACACTGACATTCTCAAAAAACTCCAGCTTTACTCTGTAGCATATTGCCTACTCCGAGGAGATCTCTGCCTAACATATAAAGCTATGTTAAACCCAGAGCTGTTGGACATGCTACACCTAAAGAAATCCCAATCCCTCTGAGCTACATGCACTAGGCACCTAAACATTGTCACCACAATAAACAAGACATGCTGGAGGGATAGATGCCCGTCCTAGAAACTTCCTATACTCTGGAACAAGCTACCCATCTCTGTCAAGCAAAGTTCCTCATTAGCACTCTTCAAGAAAAATCTTGATGAGTGGATGGGAAATAGGAAATACACCCTGGGGATCACTTCTGTGGCTCTGCTCGACAGGGGCAAAGGACATTAACTTTCTTGGGTGGCATAAGCCAGGGAACCTTGCTGGCTAGGCTTACTTAGGCCCTTGGGCCTAGTACCTACCTATGAACCTGTGAATTAGCATATTGCAGTAGTGTCCATGCAGGAATAGTGTAGGAGCACTTGTGCACGTCTCCGGAGCTCATTCCTGGATTTCTCGTCAGCCATATTGCATGCAGCAGCTCTTGCACTATTCCTGCACTCCGTGCAGAGCTTGCTGAATCCGGTGGTTTGTTTGCAGTCAGATGGAACATTATATTGGGACTGGCTACAGCTGTAACTGAATCCATGTCCAACATTATTTCAAATGTGGTTTGAAAATATTTATAATGTATGACTACACTGAAACAGTCTTGCAGGATGAACAAATAAAGTTATGAGCTTTTAACAAGCTGCAGCCCATAATGTAGATTTTCAATTCCTCAGCATTCTTTTCCCTATTGTATGACCCTCAACAAGTTCATTAACCAGACAGGGCTCCCAGGTTATGCCTGAAGAAGGCTACTTCTGTGCAGCGAACTTAACCAGTTAAAAACATACGCACTTTATGTCTTTTTGTTATTCTGGTGAAATTGAACCACATAGTGAGATTATAAAAAGACTGTAAATATTAAATTTACGAAGAAAGCCAAGCAATGATCTTTGCATTTTATCCAAGAAGTGCCTGATGACATAAAGTAACAATCTGTTTTTTTTTTCTATGATCAGTTTTTTAGTTGAGGGAAATAAATCAGTCATTAAAGAGACCCATAATTACGTCTTGACTTCTAACACGTGGAATGTGTTTGCGTGGTTACTAGTGTTAGTGGGGCAGTATAGTATCGTATTTAAATTTATGTCATATGAATTCTGTTAGAAAATATTACTGAAGATATGCTAACGACTATTTCCGAGCTTTGCTTTAATCACAGTTATGTATTTCTAATATGATACATTTGTGTGCTGTGTCTGAACAGTGTGAATATCATTATGTATGGAGGTGTTGTTGCAATATACTTTGTTAAATTCAGTAGCTAATCCAAATGACAACCAAAGGAATTCAAGTCAGGCTACAAATCTTTTTGTTAAACAAGCAAAGGTCTTTCAAATATCTAGGTAAGTGCCAATTTGTGATATGCACATGAACTGTAACACTGCCAAGACACATTTTTATCTAGTGCACTAATGTGGTGTATGCTGTCTTTCCTTAAATTATTGTTATTATATGTACAGATGCACACCATACCTCTCAATCTGGAAAAATTAAAAATCTAGAAAGGCCCATGAAAAAAAGGTACAAATCTGTATGCTCATTAACATCTAATTTGCATGCATAATTACGTAACCCCACCCACTCCAATGGAATTGTGGGATATCAACTTTCAAATAAAAACTGAAGAACAGACAACGAAAATATGGCACCACTGACCCCCTGCAACCATTCCAATGTCCCATTACCTGGCAATTTCACCCCATTTACCATAAACACTAATGTGTGCATACTGCTTTACTTCTACAATGATTATTTGGATTTTATTTTGACATCTGCTAAACAGAGCAAAATCCCCGTCCTTTAATTTAAAATAAAAAAATGGC
>NC_056745.1:1341541114-1341580744 GCF_019279795.1 Protopterus annectens
TAATTGTACATTACTTGTTAATGCCTTATTAAAGAACCACATAATGTTTGTTGATATCTTCTGTCAATGATATGTCACAGCTGAAAAGGGTCGTTAGACCAGTTTAGTTTGTTAACAAACAAAATAAATCAAATAAATGAATAAATAAATTCATAGTGGTACCTAGATCTCTAATTTATGTATAGATCATCTTTGCAATTCTTTTAGACCTGTTAAAATAACCAAAATGACAGAGAAACAGAAAACGCAAGACAACAAAAAATGCCCATGTTAAAAAGATGTCATAAAAGATCTTAAATTCCCAATGATACCATTTTAGCCCCATTTAGAAACATCTTTTAATGAATGATTCACTATCTTTAGATGCTTCTTGATTTCTAACATTACTGTTAAAATGCATCAATTTTGCAGTGCTGAAAATGCAAAATTCCATCTCTAGCTTCACTGAAATATTATTTCCTTGAAGAGCTAGACATTTCTTAAAAAATGAGCAACTAATGCTAATACTACACACAGACAAGGTCTAAACATTCGAGACCCATTTCCATCATGTATATACCAAAATCACAACTGAACATTGTATGGCTGTTATTACTTGGGCAATCGAAGTCTCATAGCCAGCTGCTGGAATCTCCCTTTCTTCTGCCCTCTTTATTCTCGGTATTTTTGATTTAAACATTTTATATAGAAGGAATAAAATGTAACTTACATGTGCTCCCTAGCCCTGCAATGTGAGCACAATACCAAATGAGACATGTTTCAGGGCACTTTAACTCAGTAATCTCAATTAATGATATAAAAATGATGTCAGTATATGGAATACTGCCATAGAGTTATTTAGAAAATAAACTAACTGGCAGTTATATCTTATCTTGTGCTTGCAAGGCTCCACAAAGTTCAACTGCTAGCAAACCTGCCTCTCAGATAATTCCTCACATTTTCATGCCTCAAGCTGAAATGTGTTGATAATTTCTGTCAAGTTTGTATGCCAACAATATGCAACGTCAGATATGTGCGTATAGCATATCATGCATGCATAAACAGATGTTTAAAACTGCCTATGTAGTCCACCAGCTTAACCAGTAAGCTGCATAGTACAAATGTACATGTACACACATACACATACACTTACACACAGACAGATATACACACACACACACACACACACACACACACACACACACACACACACACACACACGCATGCAAGCATGCACGCACACACACACACATGCACATGCACACACAAACACACACATGCACACACACACGCACACGCACACACACACGCACACACACGCACGCACACACACACACACACACACACACACACACACACACACACACACACACAAACACACACACAAACACACATTCACATTTGACTGAAAACAACCAGGAAGACAAGACAAACAAATCACATACAGTTAATCTATAATGGAGTGCAAACATAAACATCTACACATCTGGTGGTGCAACATGTGACCATTGCGATCTACACATACTCTGTTAGACTCACATTCCTGATAACTCCTCTGATAAGAAATGACACATTCACACAGTTTCTGTAGGCTTTTACAGTTTTAGTCAAATGAGTTTTCAAGCAAATGGTTTCAAACATTTGGGTTTCAGGCTAATGAGTGTTCAGGTAAATGACCAGAAGGGTAGTATCAAATGTCAACAGGTGAATGCGTAAATAGTTTAGAATGTAGACAGAAGTAAGTGGGTTAGTAACGGAAATGGGGTAGTGTGTGCGTGTTGTAGGTTAGGGTTGGTGTAAGGGTTAGGTATGGGGATAGTTTTAGGTTTGTTCATGTTTCTTGGCATGTGTGTCTGTTTCAAAGCCTGTCTTGTGCAGCAATAGTGTTATTGATATATTTTAATGTGCAGAGTTATGGTTGGGGCAAGATAAGTTGTTTCATCTCCTGCACTGCTTTACTGATACATGCTAACCCAAAACCTAAGCCCTAACCCTCACCTAACCCTAACACTGCACTTTACATTAGCAAAACCTTTCTGTAAGAATACTACTATTCAGAAAAAAACATGTCCCCTGTTATGCTACACTTGGGTCTATGTAATATCATTGAACCATCACTTCAATGAATGGCATTTTGTAGGAAATGCCATTCATCGAACCCCCCCCCACATCCCCAGCTAATTATATATACCAAGTCCGAGATGAAAGGGCAAATTTCCTGATTCCTATCGTAATGCGATTTCAGTAAGAACAGTTCGACGAACAGCATGCTTGACAAAATGCCATTCGAAATGCCACTCGAACTGTTCTTTCAATGATATAATACGGACCCCATATAGTTTAGGGGGTTGGTTTTATTTTATTGTATTTTTAGCACAAACGGATCACAGATGCAGTGTATGTATGTTTTTGGCAAATGATTTAATGTGTGATTTGGGTATTTTATTAGTATTTTCAGTTCTGCATTTTGATCTACACATTATTAACGGTTTGTATTTTAGTGTCTGTATATTTAAAAGAACACTTTTTATTTTTATTTTATTTATTTTACATTTGTTGACCGGGCTAGTCTAGCTGGAGATATTTCCATTTTCAGTAGAGGCCCGGGGAGAAAAGCTCCACAGAGAATACAAAAAAGGAAACATACTTGTGTTTTAAAGAAAGTTTGAATAGACAAAAACTAACAACTCTACAGTTACTTATTATTACTAAGTGAGTTAATTACTGACTCACACAGTCCACAAAATAAAACAAAAAATACCTATACAAACATAAAATACTAAGTAAGATAAAGATATTAAATGAAATAATTACCACACACAGTTAAAGTCAAAGACATTATATAAAGTTAAAAAATACTTTATAAGATATTGATACAGGTAGGAAGTAAGAGAAAAGAGAGCTAAGAATAAGGGAAATTAGAAGTGATTAGTTATAGAAAGGAGAGCAAGTAAGGTAGGAAGTAGGAGATAGATTTGAGTAGAGTAAAAGTAGTGGAAAGTTAATCAGGTTTACTACAGGTGCACAGCCAGTGATTTTGGAAGTGCAGTTTAATGTTTTCTTTGAAAAGAGGTAATGATGTAATCTTTGTTATGTTGCTAGGAAGTAAATTCCATTTTGTACCTACAGAATTGGTAATTTGATTTTATAGAACTAGCCAATAGTTTACTAGAGGAGCGGAGAGAGTTAAGATTATTATAGGGGATTATGAGTTGAGAGAGTATAGGGGTGTTTATTGGTTGGTACAGAATTTTATGGGCAATAGTGAGTTGTTGGATTGCAAGATAGTTTTGAAATTCTGGCCAGCCTAATGGTTTAAGGTTGAGACAGTGATGCGTTCTGTAGGGGTTCCCTGTAGCGAAGCGAGCAATGTTATTAAAAGAACACTTATATGTAATATAATCCAATATAGATATATATATATATATATATATATATATATATATATATATATATATATATATATATATACATATATGGATCCACTACTAAATACCGAATACTCACTCTACCAACACCCAAAATCCCGAGACCAAACACCCGAAACACTACAATACCAAAAAACCAAAATTGCGAAATTCAAACTACCGAAAACTACACACAACATACACCACACACAGACAAATACACACGCTATCTCCCAAAACACAAACCTAACCTGTGCTCCCCACACACCCCCACTTAAATATTCTAACTCCAAGGTTGCACTACACAGACAAACACACGAATATACCACCACATGCCTACACCCCCTCGCACACATCACACTCACAACACATACTTACGCACTAAACCCCTGACCAATACAGTTAAACAGAAATACTTACCTGCCCTTCCACCATACCACAACCCCAGAAGTACAAATTTCAAACTGCCGATAGTCAGGATTTTGAAATTCGTACTTCTGGTCTTTCAGTAGTTTGGGGGTTTGGCTATATGGTCTCAAAAGTGGGTAAAACACAAAAAAAGGCAATGGATACTAGAATGAGCACGACCAGCTCTTCAAACTAAAAAAGTCAGTGGGCCCTAGGTGACTGCCTAGGTCACCTAGTGCTGGCTCTGGCTCTGCAACCAACAGTATGAAACAACTTTCTGAACAAAAGTAAAAAACATACAGAGTATTTTTTGTCAAATGTCAGAGTTCTCTCAAACAGAAAAACAGTTACTTTCTAAACAGTATAATTATTCCTTTCTTCAATGGCAAGAAAACAGGACTCAAAGTCCATGGCATGTATATGCTCTCCTATGCAGTCCTTCCCTTCTGAATTCTTTCATAGGAAGATGCCAAAGATTCATGTCAGCTTATTGAAAATCAGAATATATTTAAAATTATAATACTCAATATACAATGCTGAAATGTTAAATTTTGATATCAAAATACCTGTTTCCCTACATATGTAGAGAGCTGGACTTGCCACCAGAACATGACACATGTTAGCACTCATTTGCAAGTTTCACTAACTGGGGGTGTGACTTTGTTTGCTAATCGGCTGTGTACTGGCAAACTGTAGATATGCAGTACAAGTATCCCAAACTGTACATATGCAGTACACGTATCCCAAACTGTACATATGCAGTACAAGTATCCCAAACTGTACATATGCAGTACAAGTATCCCAAACTGTACATATGCAGTACACGTATCCCAAACTGTACATATGCAGTACACGTATCCCAAACTGTATATATTCAGTACAAGTATCCCAAACTGTACATATGCAGTACAAGTATCCCAAACTGTAGATATGCAGTACACGTATCCCAAACTGTACATATGCAGTACAAGTATCCCAAACTGTACATATGCAGTACACGTATCCCAAACTGTACATATGCAGTACAAGTATCCCAAACTGTACATATGCAGTACAAGTATCCAAAGCTGTACATATGCAGTACAAGTATCCGAAGCTGTACATATGCAGTACACGTATCCCAAACTGTAGCTATGCAGTACAAGTATCCCAAACTGTAGATATTCAGTACACGTATCCCAAACAGTACATATGTAGTACAAGTATCCCAAACAGTACATATGCAGTACAAGTATCCCAAACTGTAGATATTCAGTACAAGTATCCCAAACTCTAAATATGCAGTACAAGTATCCCAAACTGTACATATGCAGTACAAGTATCCCAAACAGTACATATGCAGTAAAAGTATCCCAAACTGTAGATATGCAGTACATGTATCCCGAATTGTAGATATTCAGTACAAGTATCCCAAACTCTAAATATGCAGTACAAGTATCCCAAACTGTACATATGCAGTACAAGTATCCCAAACTGTAGATATTCAGTACAAGTATCCCAAACTGTAGATATGCAGTACACGTATCCCAAACTGTAGATATGCAGTACAAGTATCCCAAACTGTAGATATGCAGTACAAATATCCCAAACTGTAGATATGCAGTACACGTATCCCAAATTGTAGATATTCAGTACACGTATCCCGAATTGTAGATATTCAGTACAAGTATCCCGAATTGTAGATATTCAGTACAAGTATCCCAAACTGTAGATATGCAGTACAAGTATCCCAAATTGTAGATATTCAGTACAAGTATCCCAAACTGTACATATGCAGTACAAGTATCCCAAACTGTAGATATGCAGTACAAGTATCCCGAATTGTAGATATTCAGTACACGTATCCCAAACTGTACATATGCAGTACAAGTATCCCAAACTGTAGATATGCAGTACAAGTATCCCAAACTGTACATATGCAGTACAAGTATCCCGAATTGTAGATATTCAGTACACGTATCCCGAATTGTAGATATTCAGTACACGTATCCCAAACTGTAGATATGCAGTACACGTATCCCAAACTGTACATATGCAGTACAAGTATCCCAAACTGTAGATATGCAGTACAAGTATCCCAAACTGTAGATATGCAGTACAAGTATCCCAAACTGTAGATATGCAGTACAAGTATCCCAAACTGTAGATATGCAGTACAAGTATCCCGAATTGTAGATATTCAGTACAAGTATCCCGAATTGTAGATATTCAGTACACGTATCCCAAATTGTAGATATTCAGTACACGTATCCCGAATTGTAGATATTCAGTACACGTATCCCAAACTGTACATATGCAGTACAAGTATCCCAAACTGTAGATATGCAGTACAAGTATCCCAAACTGTAGATATGCAGTACAAGTATCCCAAACTGTAGATATGCAGTACAAGTATCCCGAATTGTAGATATTCAGTACAAGTATCCCAAACTGTACATATGCAGTACAAGTATCCCAAACTGTAGATATGCAGTACAAGTATCCCAAACTGTACATATGCAGTACAAGTATCCCAAACTGTAGATATGCAGTACAAGTATCCCAAACTGTACATATGCAGTACAAGTATCCCAAACTGTAGATATGCAGTACAAGTATCCCGAATTGTAGATATTCAGTACACGTATCCCAAACTGTACATATGCAGTACAAGTATCCCAAACTGTAGATATGCAGTACAAGTATCCCAAACTGTACATATGCAGTACAAGTTTCCCGAATTGTAGATATTCAGTACACGTATCCCAAACTGTACATATGCAGTACACGTATCCCAAACTGTACATATGCAGTACAAGTATCCCAAACTGTACATATGCAGTACAAGTATCCCAAACTGTACATATGCAGTACAAGTATCCCGAATTGTAGATATTCAGTACAAGTATCCCGAATTGTAGATATTCAGTACACGTATCCCAAATTGTAGATATTCAGTACAAGTATCCCGAATTGTAGATATTCAGTACACGTATCCCGAATTGTAGATATTCAGTACACGTATCCCAAATTGTAGATATTCAGTACACGTATCCCGAATTGTAGATATTCAGTACACGTATCCCGAATTGTAGATATTCAGTACAAGTATCCCGAATTGTAGATATTCAGTACACGTATCCCGAATTGTAGATATTCAGTACACGTATCCCGATTTGTAGATATTCAGTACACGTATCCTGAGTTGTAGATATTTAGTACAAGTATCCCGAATTGTAGATATTCAGTACAAGTATCCCAAATTGTAGATATTCAGTACACGTATCCCGAATTGTAGATATTCAGTACACGTATCCCGAATTGTAGATATTCAGTACACGTATCCCGAATTGTAGATATTCAGTACACGTATCCCAAACTGTAGATATTCAGTACACGTATCCCGAATTGTAGATATTCAGTACACGTATCCCAAATTGTAGATATTCAGTACACGTATCCCGAATTGTAGATATTCAGTACACGTATCCCAAACTGTACATATGCAGTACACGTATCCCAAACTGTAGATATGCAGTACAAGTATCCTGAATTGTAGATATTCAGTACAAGTATCCCAAACTGTAGATATGCAGTACAAGTATCCCGAATTGTAGATATTCAGTACAAGTATCCCGAATTGTAGATATTCAGTACACGTATCCCAAACTGTAGATATTCAGTACACGTATCCCAAATTGTAGATATTCAGTACACGTATCCCGAATTGTAGATATTCAGTACACGTATCCCAAATTGTAGATATTCAGTACACGTATCCCAAACTGTAGATATTCAGTACACGTATCCCGAATTGTAGATATTCAGTACACGTATCCCGAATTGTAGATATTCAGTACAAGTATCCCAAATTGTAGATATTCAGTACAAGTATCCCGAATTGTAGATATTCAGTACACGTATCCCGAATTGTAGATATTCAGTACACGTATCCCGAATTGTAGATATTCAGTACACGTATCCCGAATTGTAGATATTCAGTACACGTATCCCAAACTGTAGATATTCAGTACACGTATCCCGAATTGTAGATATTCAGTACACGTATCCCGAATTGTAGATATTCAGTACAAGTATCCCAAATTGTAGATATTCAGTACACGTATCCCAAACTGTACATATGCAGTACAAGTATCCCGAATTGTAGATATTCAGTACAAGTATCCCAAACTGTAGATATGTAGTACAAGTATCCCGAATTGTAGATATTCAGTACAAGTATCCCGAATTGTAGATATTCAGTACACGTATCCCAAATTGTAGATATTCAGTACACGTATCCCGAATTGTAGATATTCAGTACACGTATCCCAAACTGTACATATGCAGTACAAGTATCCCAACTTGTAGATATGCAGTACAAGTATCCCAAATTGTACATATGCAGTACAAGTATCCTGAATTGTAGATATTCAGTACACGTATCCCGAATTGTAGATATTCAGTACACGTATCCCAAATTGTAGATATTCAGTACACGTATCCCAAACTGTACATATGCAGTACAAGTATCCCAAATTGTAGATATTCAGTACAAGTATCCCGAATTGTAGATATTCAGTACACGTATCCCGAATTGTAGATATTCAGTACAAGTATCCCAAACTGTAGATATGTAGTACAAGTATCCCGAATTGTAGATATTCAGTACAAGTATCCCAAACTGTAGATATGCAGTACAAGTATCCCGAATTGTAGATATTCAGTACACGTATCCCGAATTGTAGATATTCAGTACACGTATCCCAAACTGTAGATATTCAGTACACGTATCCCGAATTGTAGATATTCAGTACACGTATCCCGAATTGTAGATATTCAGTACACGTATCCCAAACTGTAGATATTCAGTACACGTATCCCGAATTGTTGATATTCAGTACACGTATCCCGAATTGTAGATATTCAGTACACGTATCCCGAATTGTAGATATTCAGTACACGTATCCCGAATTGTAGATATTCAGTACACGTATCCCGAATTGTAGATATTCAGTACACGTATCCCGAATTGTAGATATTCAGTACACGTATCCCGAATTGTAGATATTCAGTACACGTATGCTACTTCTAAGTATTTTGAGATCACTACTGGAAAGTTTCCGTTTGCCATTTCTTGGTTTTGCATTCAGTGGTCTGACTTTCAGTATACAAATATTTAGTAAGGTGTCACACATCCACTTACAGATGCCTATTGCCTCAGATATTCTCTTACGTGAATTGTTTGTCTTCCACTGACAGAAATGTGTTTTATATTCTGAACAGGTAGTGTTTCTTCCTCTTTTACTTACTACTATAGCATTTATCATTGATAAGTTTATTTCCCTCTGCATTTACTCTCCATTTCTTGGGCTTTGTGTCTTAGCATGAAATAAAGTTTAGGATTCTGTTCATGTTTTGCAATTTTCATGCTTGCTTATTTCATTTCTTTGGAATAGTCCCTTTAAGTAAGTTACTCCTTTTACACGTTTTCTTCTTATTACATACCTTGATTTGCAGAGTTTCCAGTACCATAAGACTGCAATATTTTACTATGTAACTTCTAGCCTTTTATTTTCTCTGTCCCTGCAGGCTGCTCTGACATAGGTATATGCCTGAATACCTTTCCAATGGTGTAAATTCTTCCATCTGTAATTTTAGCCAATGTTTTGTACCTTGTGACTTTCTACCATATCTATTATATAATGACTCACCATTAACTTTTGAAAATGAGCATATACCAATGGACAAAAGTCTGGTCACATGCACTTTCTTCTATTAATATATGCCACAGAAACTATTGTTTTAAAATAAACTTTCAAAAACTGGAGACTTCAAAAGAATGAGACAGATTGGACAGAGACAAATGAATGTATAATCAGGTATGTCATGCAAAACTAGAGAAATGCCCAGGATTATCCTTTCATTTTCTCCATACCTTCTCTCCCGGATTTTGAAAGTCTCCCAATTTTTTTTTAATTAAAACAAAAAAAGCAATGGAGATCTTCCTTTCTCCGTTGCTTCATTTACACAGCACTGATGTACTGTGTATGTGTGGGAACGGAAGTCTCATACACATGCACAGTACATCAGGAAAGCCCCCGGATACTGAGGGAAAACATGAAAAAGCAGCAGGACTTCTTTATGCAAGGACTTTATTTAAAAAAGTAACTAGCTTTTGCCTCAAATAATGTCATTGTATAATAGCAGGAAACCACAGCTGGGTGTGGGTAATGCTGGATTTACCCACTGTTGGCTTTTGTTTTTGGTCACTTGGGTTTCACCCTTGTGTACAAACCATGCCAACTGTGGGAAAAGCCAGCATTGCCCACACCCAACCATGGGTTATTGCTATATTAATCTCTGTATGAATGCAGACAACATGAGGTCAGTCCAAAATACAACACTTTGGCAATGGCTTTGTTTACTAAATGTCTTCTGTTTAAACATATGCTGTTTATTTATGTGTGACCAAATTACTCAGACCTTGTAGTTCCTGCAGCTGCCTGCCACCAGTTAAGATGCTGCACTTAAACTTTGCTGTAGTGCAATAGCAGAATGCTTACTAGTATTCTTGCAGACTATGATACACATTACACAGATATGACATAATCAGCAGTATTCTTTCCAGTGGTTACAGTTTTCACATATATAATAGTGTTGCCATTGCTAATATACAGTTTCTCTTTATTGCCCCTTTTCCCAATTGCGGTTTTCATTATATAATAATCTCTCTATCATTATGATGAAAATTTCAACATTTTTAGGGTCATTTTGAACCACCCACTATAATAAAGAGACACATAAATTCCTTTTAAATTTATCACTAATAAGCATTTCTATCATTTTACTTTCAGCACTTCAGGCTCAAGCACAAATTGAGTGCATGTTTTAGGTCACATATCTGACATCCTAGCACTTTTTAGGAGAAAATCTGAGCTATGAAACTTCTGAGCCTCCATTTGAGAGTATCACCAACTCAGGCTAGCAGTGCCTTTTCCTTAGTCCCTTATATATCCTGAAATGATTTTAAAGGTTCCCCAGTTAGCTGAGCTCAGTGGTGTCCAGCCCAGTAACTTCAGTGTAAACCCTGCTATTGGACACACTTTTCAAAAGCTGCTAGGTATGTCCCAAGTTCTTCTTCCCTGGTAATTTTTTTTTTTAATTAAAAAAACTATCCTTGGTATTGCATAACTTTAGCAATAGACATCATACCCTCAGTAGCAGGAGCTATGCTTTGCAACACTTGTTTGACTGTAGCCATATCAGCATTTAGGTCAACAAAATGTCAGTATATTCCATTCAAATTCAGTACAGTACAAACACAGGACTGACTGATTCACAACAACACAGCAAAGATTTCTCTGTGAGTGGGGTAAATTTGACCAAACATACTTTGGGAAGCAGTGAAAGGTAAAGATTGGGACTTTTGGCATAGAAGAAGTATGAGACCCCATGTTCTCCACTTGTGTGTCGTACACTAATGTACTAAAAGTCAAAAGTGGGTGCATTATTAAAATATGTTTTTCTTATTTCCTGGCTGGGTGTGTCATATGCTAATGTACTAAAAGTCAAAAGTGGGGGGATTATTAAAATATGGAGGTTTTTTATTTCCTGGCTGGGAAATATTTTTTTCTAACACAAAGTGTACCAAATAACTTTCTGAGCAAAAGGGACATATAATGCGTACAGTTTTTTTTTTTCAAAAGTCCTAGGGACTCAACAAACAGGACAATAGTTGCTTATAAAGCAGTCTTATAATTCTGCTCTGCAATGTCAAAAACAAGATATGCAGTCCTTTGCTGGCAGATACTCTTTGTAGAGTCTCTGCCCTCTGGATTTCTTCACAGTAAAATGTGCTGGTCTTTTCAGACTAGTGCATAGCAGTTCTTTCCTACTATAACAGAACATGCAGAACCAATGTTTCAGACAAGAGATGCCAACTTATCTGGTTCAGTAGGGTTACAGCCCTCTATTTTATACACCAATTAAGTATGTAACTGGTTCTGCTAACAGAGCCATGGAAGAATCCACTCTGCTTTATTCAAAAATGTGTTTACCTTTATAAAGTAACAATTCTGTTTACAGTTTTATATGTATATATATATATATATATATATATATATATATATATATATATATATATATATATATATATATATATATATAGACACACACACACACACACACACACACACACACACACACACACACACACACACACAGCTTTGTGTTTTGTTTGCTCTTTATTTGAAGTTAAAGCTATTAATTTAAGGTATTCTTAAAGTCTGCTGTGCTTTTTGGTTTCTGTGCTTGGCCTAGGTATTTGTATGTATTTGTTTCCCACCTGCATTCATTATTTTTTGTGCTTTTATACTTGGATGCTTTTGAGCTGCCTGCCCCTACTGCATATTCTGGCCCTAGAAGCTCATCCCAGCCTTATCCCCTGTGCTCATCTTACTGGTTACTGAGAGAAGAAACTGGGAAGGCCCTCCCCTTAGACTGTTAGTGTGTTTTGAAATTGCCATAACGTGTGTGACTTCCTCATTGTTTGTTTGTCTGCCTTTGAATCACTTTGAAATTACTTGTAGCAAGTTGTTAAACTTGCTTCTGGTACAGTTTGACTTTTATCGTTTCATAGAAGGTTACTAGGTAATGACCCTATGACCCTATGACCCTATGACCCTTTACAAGTCTAGCTGGGTAATAATCTGAGTATCCTTATTCACCATAGTTGCATGGTCAGTGTTAGCAGAGTGATTCTATGATCAGCACTGACTGCCCCTGTCCATGAAGGACACTGGTGTCACCCCTGGGGTGAGCTTGAATAGTGTAATTGAGCAGCCCTGCTTCACATGGAGTGGGAACAGTGGCGATTTTTGGGAGATATACCTGTCTCTCCAACATGTTCTGTTAATGTCACAGACTAAAGAAAAAAAAAGAATAACTGGACCACACCAAAAACAATTTCACATATAACTCTTTACTGCTGGAAAGCTCTTTCATGGAACTACCACTTCATCAGACCATAAAAACACGTTAAAAGGTACCTTATATAAAGAAGCATTAAAACATTCTACACTACATCGGTGACTACCAAACACAACTGGCTGTGTGATAACTGATGCTCCTTAAGAACAGGTTTTAAAGGGACAGTGATGTTAGGACCAGGTGGTCTGTGTGCCTGTAGTGCAATAATCCATTTATTTTCACCTTTCTCTATCCTGTTATTAAAATAACCAATTCTAACATTGTCATGGATAATTTGTAAAACCAAAAAAGAAAACTTATCATGACCTGCAAAAATAATAGCATGTTTCACCAAAGCACTGGAATTTAGATTTTCTATGTATACCACCTTGGTTTTCCAAAATACACTGTCTTAGTTGTCTGCTGGTTTCCCCAATATAAAAATGTGAGCAATCTTGACATAATGCTAAGTAAATCACAGCTGAACTTCTGCAGTCTGCATAAAACTGTGGTTTAAACTTACATCCAGTTACAGGATCAACAAATTAATTCTGTGCACTGATAAAATTACAGGCCTTACAATTCTGACATGGAAAGGTTCCTAGTCTATCAGAAGTGTGACTATGTCCATATTTCTGACTCCCATAACAGAGAAGACATTTTAAGGGCAAATTATTCCTGAAGATAAAACTAGGTTTGGAACCCACTACAGCTTTCACCTTATCATCGGATAGGAAAATGGGCCAATTCCTCCTTATAACATCACAAAATAAACTAAAATTGTTAGAGTATCTAAAATAAGTTTAGTGGCAAATGTGGTAGCTGCTCCAGCAGGCATACTAGGTTTCCTCTTCTGAGATGAATAGTAAGAGGCTGATGTAGCCTTTCTATCCTTTCTAACAACATCTGCATGGTCATGAAAATCATTGGCAGTATAACCTCTGTTAGCAAAGTCACTAAGAAGGTTACAAAGTGCTGTTTCAAACATTTCATCATCATCATTGTGTAACCTGGAAATGTGCATAGACTGACTCATCACTGTGTTGGCATACACATGTCCGGGATGCATGCTACTATGATGTAGCCGCCCATTCTTCCAACAAGGTTTCCTGAACAGCATCGTATTCAGGCCTCCACTGCCATTTTTTTAATCATTACATCTAGAAAATCAATCCTTTCCAAAGAATAATTCAAGCTGAATTTCAAGAAGATTGTCCCACTCTCCAGATAACATACAAAATCACACAGGGCTCTCTGAGGACCATTCCATAGTATAAACAAGTCATCAATGAATCTACCATAATATTTAATATATGCAGCATGTATAATATCATGGGGAAAATGGTATCCTCTTCCCACTGTGCCAAAATCAAATTAGCATAGCTATTGGCACAGGGTGTCCGCATGGATACACCAAGTTTCTGTAGTTAGAATTTACCTTAAAAAATAAACACATTCAACTCAAGTTTTAATTCCAAGATAGAGCAGCTAACAGTAATAGTATTGTGAGAGTAATTACTATGAGGTGTTAAAAACAACTTTAACAAGTCAACACCTTCCTCATCAGGTATGAGTGTAAATAACATTTGAGCATCTAAAGTACCAGGATGATAATGAGATGCATCGATTCCTGCCGTACCGTCACGTACGGTAGTAAGAAAATGTTCTGTGACTTTTAGGACAGCTGGTGCTTCAGTTAATATAGGTTTAAGTTTGCTCTTAACATACAAATAAAGGGGCTCAGTAACCAGCCATGCCCAGAGACTATGGCGCACATAGGAGGTCTTAGATGGTCTTTGTGAATTTTTGGCAGGCCATGTATAACTGGAGTCACAGGTTCAGCAACCAGCAGATAATTATACAGACCATAGTTAATAGGTCCACACATCAGTAGGTCATACAATTCATTATGCACTCTGTTAATAACAGTGATCACCTTCATCTTATTAATTTTACAATAAATCAGAGTGTCTGACAAAAGTTCTTTCATGCTAGAAATGTAGGCGCTGTTGTCCATAACAGCACATCCCTCTTTATCAGCCGTCCGGATACATATGTTACTTTGATTTCTTAATTCTTGTAAAGCTCTTTACTGACAATACAACAAATTATAAAACTTATGAACAGCTGGTTTATTAAAGATGAAATAAATATCCTGTTTGCATACTTTCAAAAAAATCTCCAATGTCGAGTTCAAAGGGTGATTAAAAGAACTAGCCTTTGTTGGATAATTAACTGAGGCTGGGACTGCTATTCTAGTGGCAGTTGTGAAGTAGCCTTGTCAGTCCAACTTTGAAACCACACACGAAGGCTTAAAATGTGAAAGGGTGTTTTAGAGACCTGGCTCATGTCAATCTGCACTTTAAGCTATATTTGCTGTGCTTCTACATTAAGAAGGTCCAAGATCATCCATCTTGTGGCAGAAGGTATTTATCTGGTCTTTCTGAGATGGGAAGCACTCCAGGGAGCTCAAAGTGTAGTCATTTACTGACCAGAGGGCATGGGAGTTCGTTTTCAGCTCTTTTCCATCTGCTATAAATTAGATATTTTTTCATGGAGCTGTTCACCGTGCAGTGGCAGTTAGCAGTACCCTGTATAGTAGCAAACCTATGAAGCTAGTACTTAGGACTTTAACCCATAACACAGAAAGGCTTTGTGGGGAGCTAAGCTCAGGACAGCTAGATAGAGCATCAAACTGCACTAATATCAGATGACAGCACTATCTAACATCTATCCTTCACCCTATATGTCACTGAGGTGACTCCTATAAAACCAAGATCCCAAACCATAATAGCCCAACCCTAATACAGGGTCTGACAACATGCACTTGCAATTTCCTAATGTCTCTGTATCCAGTTTGGTAGATATGGGCATCCTGACATAATTTACCAATTATTTCATGCACTCAGACAAGCTTTTAATCCTTTTAACACAGTATGCAAGAGATGCAAATACATAATTTCACTGGAGGCACAAATCTTGCTTAGAAACAAAGTTGGAAAGAACAAACACACTATATCCTTCACACATATAACTCACCACATAGATAAACCTTCTTATCCTGAGGCACTTAAACAAACCTAACCAAACTTTAAAGTCTTTCTAAGCCATCAAAGAGTAATACCCCAGCAATTACTAAAGCACATGCCAAAAGCAACATCTAACACCACACATAAGCCTCCACCCAATGATTTCCCAAGAACAAAGTCCATGAGGCAAGCAAACACTTTACCTAGCACTCTTGTCACAGGGGATTCTATTATACAACACACAGATACCCTTCTCACCAGACTGGACAAGGCAAAGATAATAGTCATTTTCTTATATGGAGCTAGGATCTTACATATCATGCATGCACTTAGGTCACTGCACCACAGGCACCAATGCAATTCTATCATAGTCCATATTGGTGTAAATAACCTGAGGTGAAAATCACTGGATTATATGAAAAAAGACATTATGGATCTCTCTAAATATGTGCCATCGACAGGAACGTGACTTGCATTGAACAGCAGTCTACTTTCACCAAGGATGATGCCACAGCATGAACAGAAAATTATTGATTTTAATAATTGGCTTAGTTTCTGGTGCCACTCCAGAGGAATCCAGTATTTATCAGCATGGAAGGACATGGTTAACAGACCACTTTGCTTTGCCAAGGATGGTCTTTAAATGCCTCATCCACATCCAATTCTCCATAGACAAAGTTTCTTACCATGTCCTGGCCAGCTATAGTTCACTTGGTAAGACACTTGAAACTCAAGTCTTAATCTTACCTAGACCTACTAGAGACACTGACCATCCAAACAAATACTGTGTTCTTGGGAGACTTTAACTACCCCTCTATAGACTAGGAAATGTGCACTGCCTCTAACTTACAGGCACAACATTTCCTGGACTTTATCAGCACAAACACCCTGGACCACATAATGCACACCCCACCCAGAGGCTAGTACAGACCCACACCACATAGTGCACACTCCAACCAGAGGCTAGTACACACCCACACCACATAGTACACACTCCAACCAGAAGATCAAACATATTAGGCCTAGTACACACCAACATGGGAGTCCATTACACCCTACCTGTGTTGTGTCCTCATTGGTGAAGTTTGACCACAAAGCTCTCTCTCTCTCTCTCTCTCTCAAAACAAAAATCAACCAAAAAAAGCAACTAAACCCATTAGAGTTAAGAAGTATTTTAAAACATACTACATCCTATTAAGTAACAGTTTGCCAAAATTAATGGCTCCCCAAATCCCAAGAACACAGCTACCTATACAGAATTATTTATAGAAACATTGCACAAACATGTAAATGGCCACATTGAGGCTGACATACTTACCAAAAGAAAGCCCAGATATAAGACCCAAACCAAATTCCACTGGTTGAATCCTTAACTAAATATGCTATATAAAAAAAGAGAAAAATACATGGCCAAAATCAGAAAGAGCAGCTCTCATAGAGAGAAGAGCTCTGTGACTCAATTAAAAAAGAAACAAATTCAATCCAACAAGGCTAATTACTAGGCGATGATAGTTTCCTAGGCTAAGAACAGTCACAAGGCCTTCAGCTATTTCATAACCTTCACTGAAAAGGATGGCAGCCTCCTGTTTAAGTAGCAGCCCATAAAAGTCATAAAAACCGATAGACCAAAAAAGAGCCATACAGACAATAGAGTGGACTATTGAGGGTAAGAAAGAAATTATGTATTGTCACTATTATGCAATAACCCCAGAATTTCCAGACAGAATATATACAAAAAGATTGAGAGAGAAATTTGAGGAAAGAAAAATGCTTCCACAAGAAAAATTGTCAGAAGCTTCAAATAAAAATCTGTGTTCATTAACACAACAGATCTGAGAAAAACACTATACAGACAAAGAAACCTTGTGCCATTTGGAAAAAGAAGTGACTGAGGAAGTGCAACAATTTAAAGAACAAAATTTAGAGATGCTTGAAGGGTATAAAAAGAAATGTGGACAAGGGAAAGAAAGAGAGATCTGATACAGTGCAGTATTTATGCAAAGCAGAAAGCCAAATTAATCAACACAAAAAAAAAGGCAGCAGCAAAGATATTCAAAGAGAAATACAGACAAAGGTATCCAGATATGGAAACTTCTACAATACAATAAAATAAGATCACAAAGAGGGAATGTAGAAGAGAAGATTTGTAAAGTAGAAGTAAGCAAAACTTTGTAGCTGAAGATATAGAATATTTGCAAAGTGAAGGATTCAGTGTAGACAGTCTAACATAGGTGTGACACCTATGCACTGGCCCAGTAATCAAGGAGGGGCATGCACATTGGAAAGGATAACAAGTACACACACAGTAAAGTACAAGTTCCCTTAAACGCCCACGGAGATCACAGTCAGTCTGGGGCTGGTTTCTCCTTTTCTCTCCATATCCCCAATAAGACTCCCCACTGGTACGGCTATAGGGTTTAAGTCACAGCTGGGTAGTCAAGCCAAAACCTCCAGTACCCTCTCTGTCCAACCAGTGATTCTTGTCCCTGCCCAAGTAGCTTACACATGCACACTTTGAGATTTGGTTTATATACAAACACACAGACACTCCTGGGGAAGGCTGGCACACAGCCACTAGCTATGCCCTCTTCTGCCCAGGCTATAAGGTAGTAATCCACTGCCACCACCTACTCTTATCAGGTACTATAAGACCCTTCCCAAAGGGTGACCAATTTCACTGTGTAATATTACTGTTATCCAAATAGTAGGTGTGACTGAACAGCAAGACTATTGGAGTGGCTTGGACAGTATCACCAAATACAGCCAATGTACACTAAGAGTTTAAATTATCTCTACACAAAACAGCCACAGCTGAAAGTTTTAAAGTATTTAATAATAAATAATCAAAAACACAAGACAATACTCCTCAATTCAACACAGTGCTAGTCAAGAGTTCAGAAATCACAGGAAAATGCCTTCAAACAATATTGTTGGATACTGTGACATAAATATAGAAAACAGCTAGACTAAATTTGGCTACATTCCTATCTAACTCCAAAAGCAATACTGTTCTAAATTCTATTTACAATACAAAGTACTGGTGAGTTGTTCAGACAAAATCCAAAATGCTCTATATTTCTCTCTGATAACGTCTTTAAATGGATAATACACAGTACTGTTGAGTCATTTCACATTACATTATTTTTATCACTTTTTTAGTTCCCAGGTTAGCAGAAAGTCAAAATTTGCATTTCTTAGTAAGCTGCACCTGGCCAGGAAGCCACAGTAATAAAATACATTATACATGTAAAACCTTAGTAATTATCTTTTAAATCAAGACAATATAAATAATTTCCTGGCCCAGACATCCTGTCTCTGAGCTTGATATCAAACAGTCATGCAATGCTTGACTTATCAGCTTTCTTCCAGCAGAGTGCACAGTGGTTACATTTTGAAGCTCAGTACAACATATAGTTTAATCATGAGATATAGTTCTCCTTACATTTGTAAACCAAGCCTGTGTATTATATTAATATTTACAAATGGCATAGAATTATTTACAAGATTCTATCTGGCTGGGCTGGCAGCCTTCACATTCCCCCTCCCAAAGAATTCAAGCTAGTTTTTCAAGTGTGCCTTGAGAAACATTGCTTGAGAGAGTTAGGTCTATCTGGGTATATCTACCCAATTCCCTGTCTTGAGAGCCCATCTGCCTTAGCATTGCTGATCCCACTGTGGTGCTGCACTGACATATCATATGCTTGCAACCCTAGGCTCCATCTTAGCAACTTGGCATTCTGCTGGCTGGCTTGGTGTAACCATGTTAGGGGATGGTGATTTGTAACCACAGTGAATTTCCTTCCATACAGATAAGGCTGAAGTTTCTGCAATGCCCACACTATGGTTAGACATTCTTTTTCTACAGCTGCATAGTATTCTTTCCTGGGTTGGAGCCTATGACTGAGATAAACCACTGGGTGCTCTTCTCCCTCTGAAGAAATCTGGCAAACTACAGCCCCCACCCCATGGTTTGAACCATCCACCTACACAACAAATTGCTTGCTGTAATCTGGACTGGCTATTACAGGGGGTCCTCCCGAAGCTTCTTTAAGCTTCTGGAATGCCTGCTCACATGCTGGGGTCCGCATTACCTTATCTGGTGAGTTTTAACTTGTCAGGTCTTTGAGGGGAGCAGCTATGGTACTATAACTGGGGATACTTTCTGTAGTACCCTGCTAAGAATGCCCTAACTTGCTTTTTGGTAAAAGGTGCAGGCTATGCCTGAATGGCTCCTATTTTGGCATGTTCTGGCCTGATCTTACTACTCCCCACTCTATGTCCCAGGTAGAAGGCCTCTGCCATACCCACCTGACATTTGCTGGGCTTAATGGTCAACCCTGCCCTCTGTAGTTTGCCCAGCACCTCCATGACATGCTGAAGGTGCTCTTGCCAGGAAAGGCTGTAGATGGCAATATCATCTAGGTAAGCAAGGGCAAACCCTCCTGCTCCTGCTAGGATATGATCTACCAACCTCTGGAACGTTGCTGGGGCATGTTTCATCCCAAAGAGCATCCTTGTGAACTCATACAAGCCAAAAGGAGTCACAAAGGCTGACCTCTCTCCAGCATTGGGAGACAAGGCCAACTGCCAGTAACCCTTGGTAAGATCGATGGTGGTATAAAAAGTAGCCAAACCCAGCTGCTCTAGGGCTTCATCCGACTTAGGTATGTGGTAAGCATCTGACTCTGTGTGAATATTTAATCTCCTGTAGTCCACACTATTTAATCTCCTGTAGTCCACACAGAACCTGGTGCTTCAATCCTTCTTTTGCACCAGCACCACTGGGGGGACCCAGGGATTATTGGGCTCTTGAATAACCCCTAGTTCCAACATCTCCTGTACCTCCTCCCTCAGAGTCTGTTTGACTCTCTCTGGCACCCTATAAAGGGCCTGCTTAATAGGCCTTTGAGGTCCTGTATCCACCTGGTTCTGCATCAGGTGGGTGCACCCTGGTTTCCTAATGAACATGTCCCCAAACTCCTGTAACACTGCTTGGATTTACCAAACCTGGGTAGGAGATAGCTGCTGGGACATTGCTACCCCTTCCACTGAGGGGTCAGTCCGAACCTCACTGAGGAGATCAGTCATCAGATCTCCCTCAGACTCCCCTGCAATCCACTGCAAATACTCAGCACAAGTGCCTCCCTATCATGGTAAGATTTCATCATGTTAGCAAGGTACAATTTGTGCTCCTGCCTAGCAGTTCCACCATGTAATTAACATCGCTGACCTTTCTTACCACCTTGTAGTGTCCTCCCAAGCTGCTTTCAGCTTGTTGTGCCTAACAGGAATGAGAACCATTACCTGCAACCCTACAACATACTCTCTAGCTCGAGCATTCCTGTCATACCAGACCTTTTTCTGTTGTTGGGCTTCTGCCAGGTTCCCCTGGACTAAGTCCATGAGTTCCCTGAGCCTAGTCCTGAGGTTTAGGGCATTATGCTGCAACAGATGCCTGGTGGGATTCACACTCCCCCTCCCATTCATCTCGAATTAAATCTAGAGGCCCTCTCACCCTATACCCATATAGCAAATCAAAGGGTGAAAAACCCATGGATTCTCGGGAAACCTCTCTATAAGGAAACAATAGATGGGGAAAATATTTGTCCCACTCCCTCTTAAACTGGTCTGCAAATGCTGGTAGCATGGACTTGATTGTAAAGTTTGACCTCTCAACAAGACCATTAGTCTGGGGATGGTAGGGGGTGATCTTTAGGTGCTTTAGCCCACAGTAATTCCACAGACAAGCCAGCAAGTCTGACATGAAATTGGCACCTTTGTCAGTCAGTATTTCTTTTGGGAAAACTACCCTACTGAAAATCTCTAACAAAGCATTTGCCACCTTTTCTGCATCAATGGAGTACAAAGCCACCGCCTCAGGGTATCTTGTAGCATAATCTACTACCACTAGGATATACATTTTCTCTGTGGAACTTGGAGTACTCAGAGGCCCCATAATATCCATAGCTACCCTCTGAAATGGTTTCTCAATCAAAGGCAAAGGCATCAAAGGAGCTCTCACCTTGTCTCCTGCCTTGCCTACCTTTTGGCACTGCTCACAGGTCCTGCAGTGCCCTGTTACATCTCTGGAAATCCCAGGCCAATAAAAGTTCTGCATAATACATCTCTTTGTATGTTTTATGCCCATATGACCTGCAAAGGGAATATCATAAGCTATGGCTAGAAGTACCAGACTGTAGGCTCTAGGCACTACCAACTGCTGTATCCTCTCACCTTCTAGCCCTCACTCAGCAGTCCACACTCTATACAGTAACCATCTGTCCCAATATACAGATTCCCCCTTCCCTTGAGATTCAGGTGCCTCCCTAGCTACCTGCCTCAGGTCTTGTAATGTAGGGTCTGAGAGCTGAGCCTGTCTCAACTCTCTCTTTGTAACCCTACCCAGCTCCCCTTCCACAGGAAATCTGGCATCCACTGACAGTGGTGCCTCACTGTCAGCCTGGGTACTACTACTTACTTCTACCCTTGCAGTCACTCTGTCCAGGGGAACATCAATACCAACAAGCAGTTGCAGCTCACATTTAGTCTCACTGCTACAAAGTAGCTCCCTCCCTGAAGTAACCACCTTACCAGTCTTGACTGCAAGTATGTGGTCTGTCTGGGTCTCCCCCAGGCAACATGCCACACATGCTTGTCGCAAAGCCTGACTGTGTGTAACTGCATTAACACATGGCACTGCCTCATCCAAATCCTTCCCTATCAGGACATCTGCAGGATGGTAGCTCGGTACCCCCATTGTCTCAAGACAACCTACAATTGGCATTTTGTCTTCCCTCTTACTGGCTCCTCAACATTTCTTCCCCACCTTGCCTCAGTGGACATCTATATGCAACATGGCCCCACTGTTCGCATTCAACACATTTAACCCTATGTCATGGATGTGTACCTGGGCAAGTGCCTTCCCCTGCTACTGGCAGATTCTGTTGGGACAGTCTGCGCTGCCCACCATGGGTTCCTTTAGACCCATGAGCAGTACTGGAGGTCCCTTTCCTGTGCAGGGATGCCCTGCTTGCTAGGTATAGGTCTCCCTTCTTCCCCAACTCATTTGAAGTAGCACATTGTCTGTCAGCTAACCAGATCCTCATGTCCTCAGGCAAAGTACTAAGGGCTTGTTCCCTCACCAAAATGTCTGCCAGCCCTTCAAAAGTGGTGACCTGACATCCACTCACCCACCTATGAAAATAAGTGCTCAGATCAGGAACATATTCACACACACTTTCATCGGCCTTGTGTCTATGCTCTCAAAACTTTTTCCTATAAGTTTCAGGTGTTAGCTTAAAACATTCTAACAAGTGATTTTTAACAGCAGTATAATCAAATATTCACAATCAGCAAGTTTAGACAACATAGCTACAACTTTACCATGAAGTAAGGGGGTGAGGAACCGTACCCAGAGCCTTTGGTCAACATCATACTGTTTACATACCCTCTCAAACATATGAATAAAACTATCAAAATGATCCCCCTCTTTAAACTGGGGAAGAAATTTACTGACATTTTCTGCTTCTGGGCTCCAGTTACTCCCTACCCCTTTATCTCCATGACTCTGGTGAAGAGTCAGCATCTCCTTCTCATGCTGCCTCTGCCTCTCCATTTCCTCAGCTTCCAGGTGTAGCAGTTTCTCTTTCTCCTCAGCCTGCAGACATCTCAGTCTCTCTGCTGCTTCTTTTGCCAAATGCTTGGCCTCCAACTCAAGTCTCTGTAGCTCCAGATGGATTTTTAAGTTCTCTGCAGAATGGTTGAGCTGTCCATTCTCTGCGGGTGGTACATCTCCACTGCCAGTCCGATCATCCTCCTGGTTTCTGTTTTCTGATGCAGCTGTGACCAAAGCTGCAATAATGTCTGCCTTAGTCAGGGTTCCATGCACCAGTCCCCTAGCCTGGCACATGGCAGTCAGCTGGCTCCTTGTCAGCTTTCCATACTCCTCTGCTGACATGCTGCCTGCCCTCCCTAACTATCTAAGCTAATAAAAGAAATAAAACAATTGTGATCTGAACTCTGAGTATTCACTGTGTGGCTGATTTAGAATACAAAACACCGTCAGTGATCCCTGTACCCAAGCTACAGGAATTAACTCTACCCACACCACTACAAGCCAGTTTGTATTTGCCAACCAATTAATATGTGGTGTGGATATCCCACCACTGCCAAACAATTAATATGTGATACCTGTGCACTGCCCTAGCAATCAAGGAGTCTCAATCCTCACCACTAACACCAGTGAAGGACGGCCATATAGGGAAAAAATAATAAATACACACACAGTAAAGTACAATTTCCCTTAAGAGCACACAGAGATAAAAGTCAGTCTTGGGCTGGTTTCTCCCTTTCTCTCCAGGTCCCCAATAAGACTCCCCACTGGCACAACTATACGATCCAGATCTCAGCCAAGTGGGCAAGCTAAAACCTCCATCACTCTCTGTCCAATCAGTGCTTCATGTCCTTTCCCAAGTAGCTGACACACACACACTTTTAGATAAGAATTTATACAACCACACACACTCCTGGGCAAGGCTGGCACAGGTTCTCCAGCTGTGCCCCTTTTACCCAGACTATACAGTAGAAATCATTGCCACCACCCAGCTAATATTTATCAGCTACTCAAAGGTCCTTATGAAAGGGTGTCCAATTATACTGTGCAATATTATTATTATCCAAATGGTAAGTGCAACTAGTCAAGACTTATTTGGAGTGACTTGGTACAGTATCACTATATGCTTGCAATGTACTCTTAGAGCTTAAATTATCTCTACACAAAACAGCCACAGTTGAAAGGTTTAAAAATATTTAATAATAAAACAAAAACACAAGACAATACTTCTTACTACACAGTGCTAGTCAAGAGTTCAGAGATCACAGATAAATGTTTAAAATAATACAGTAGAAAGGTTCTGACATCTCAGAAAAACAAACTAGTCTAATCTTCCTATTTCCTAGCTATATCTAACAGAAAACACAGTTCTAAAATCCTACTTACATACAGACACAGGCAGAGTGGTGAGTTGGATGTTCTCAAGACAAATGCTCAGATGCTGTCATTCTTTCTGTCCTTAAAATGATAACACAGTACTACTGATTCATTTCAGATTACATCATTTCTTTCTGGTTCCCAGGCTAACAGACTCTCAGAGGTTAATAGCCCTTGCTCTTGCAGCTGGTCAGGAAGCCAGAGCAATAAAAGAAATTATACATGCAAATTCTAGCCATTAACTCTGACCTCAAAACAATAGGCAGACTGACTTTATCTAGACATATCAGCTCTGAGTTTTGACATGAAAGAATTGACTTATCAGCTTTGTTACAGCAGAGTGCACAGTTGTTACATTTTTGCAGTTCCACATTTAACACCATTTTCCCATTTAAGGGAACAAGCTTGTGACTTATATTAATATTTACAAATGACAAAATTATGTTCCAAAATCTATGAGGCTAGGGTGGCAGCCTTCACCTATCTTAACAGTGCAATTTCCCAGTTGTGTTTTTACTTGTAAGTTATTTAGCTCAGTATCTCAGAAGAGATGAAATGAGGTTGTTAGTACTGACTGGAGGAGTGCAGTGTTATCAATTATGATTGCCTCACATCTGCCCTGTCCATTTCCTGTGCTGTTATCACAGAATATAGCATGTTGGTATTGAACTGTGTTTGGGACATAGAGCTGGTCTTCAGTCCTGTTTCACTGGTAACAATTACTTTGGTTTTGTGTGCAAAAGTTTATAGTTCAAAATGGGACAATTTGTTATTAAGATTTCCAGTATTTTAGTAGCCAGTGGATGGGTCTTTTCCTCATGGGTTGTGGTGGTAGTTATGAGTAATTAGCCCTGTATTTGTTTCAATGATTGTAAAAGAGTAATTAGTATGATAGCTAAGAAGTATTTGGATACTTTAATGAGAGAACATAGAGGTTGCTTGTTTGTCGGGGTTTAACAGTCTGAATGTAGCACTGCATGGGGAATGCAACTAGTATTTTGGAAAGTTAATTCAAAAGTCTGGGATAGAAATGTGGATGAAATAAGCAGCAGTGTGAGAGTTTGTTTGTATGTATGGCATGGGAATCATGCTCTCTGGTTCCTCACTGCAGTGGTTAGGAGTGAATAAACTAAAGAATAACAGAGTCCCAAATAAACGGAACATAATACTTGAGGCTTACAGGAAGTGATGGTAATCGTGAGTGGCTGGAGATAAAAGAGATGGACAGGATGCAGGTAAGGTAGTAAGTGTAGCACAGATGAGTGAATCATGTTTTTTGTGGAGTGGGCTTCTCCCATGTTTACTGAGGTTTCAATAAAACAATTGTTGCAAAACTGCCCTGGAATCCAGCCAAAATCTAGGGAGTTACTAGTCTGTATACTCCTTTAAATCAGTTGTTAGTCTATAAGATTAACATTGCATCAGGCTTCTTCAAAATAAAACATTTGTTTGAGGAGAACTAATTGTGGCAAAATTAAGGTATACAGTGAAGGGTTACATAGGGGTACTAGACAGATTCACAGATCACTATCAACTTACAAGCTTCCTAAATAAGAATCGAGGTGATATAATACAGGTCTAAGACAAGGATATGTAATTTGACAGCCCTTTTGAGACAATCATAAAGCAGTATTACAGGCTTCGGTATGTGTGTTATCAAGACAGAACACTTGATGAGTCGTATGATATTTGCTCAGCATAAGTTTTCAACTCTTTTCTTTTGAGACAGGCTTGAAACCATAACATGTAGCTACAGGGAGAACAGTGCTTGTCAGTGATGGTGAACTGACCTACAAATAACTGTAAAAGAGAAGAGATTTATAGTGTGGTGAATCACTGGAGTATTATAGCATTGTAATGTATCACAATTTATAAGAGTTTCAGTTATATACTGAGAAGGTATTTTGTATAAAGGGCAAGCACAACAGACTGCTTTGTGTAACCAGTTGGAAGAGTGTGATCAAAAAAGAGTAGTGGTGACCCAAAGTAGCAATGGCCAGACCTCCCACCCCAACATGAGAGAAGCAAAAAGTAGGTTACTAAAACAAGAATGATGGTGATCCAAAATAGTAATGGCCAGGCCTCCCGTCTCAGCATGAGAGAAACAAAAGTTAAGTTACTTTTAGAAAACAGTTCATGTAAAAAGTTGCAACTTTAGGATGCTAAACTTCCACTCTTGACCCCCAAACCCAGCTATCAGTGAGACCCTGCATTTGACATATAATTGTGAGCAATGTTACATTACAAACCCTGCAAATGGTGCCGTGATGTAATTTTCTAAAAGGATAGTGACAGTTCAGCAGTAGATTACATAATACGATGTTGTGGATACACCACTGACATTAAAATGATTTTGGTGCTAAACTGCTTGCTACAAAGCTGTGGCCTAGGAGATTGTCAGCTGATATGGTACTATAGGTTCATAGGTTCATAGGAGGTTACTAGGCTGTTGACCCTAGGGCCTTTGTAAGTCTATCTATGTTACACCCTTGTTCCCTTACTGACCACGTTGTATGGTCTATATTAGCAGTGTAAGTCTATCTATGTTACAACCTTGTTCCCTTATTGACCACTCTGTATGGTCTATATTAGCAGTGCGAGTCTATGATCAGCACCAACTGCCCTTATCCAAGGGGGGCATAGGTGACACCCCAGGGGTAAATTTATGGTCTCCCATCCAGTTATCTAAGTTATGCTTCAATAGCGTCATTGAGGATCTGTTTTATGTGAACTGGGAGTTTGTTCCAGAGGAGTGGCAATCTCTGGGAGACATATCTGTCTCTCCAGCATGTCCTGTTAATGTAGCAGGCTAGGTTAAGATCCCTGGAGTGAGTCAATCCTGTCCCATTTGACTTGCAGATGTGCAGCATTTCCATTAGGGCAGGTCCAAGACTGGTCTGTAGGCCTGGTACAAGTTGTCTCTTAGCACCTTATAAGATACAGAGTGCAGTGACAGGGCCTTCAGTCTGTCCGTGTAGGTCATGTGTTGAAGGCCCTGAATTTTCTAGGTGAGAAACCTCTGAGATTTCTCTAGCTGGTGCAGGTATCTGATAAGTTACATACAGAAGACAGTGTTGTACTCTATTAGTGGTCGGATGATGGATGAGTACAAGGGAGTTATAACATCCTTAGCTCTGGATGTGATGCCCTTACTTATGACATGTGCAACATAGATGGCCTCCCTTACCACTGTGAATGCATGATGATCAAAGTTAAGGTTACTATCAACCTGCTTTCCCAAATCTCTCACCACAGGGTTTGAACTAAGGGGGTACTGTTAATATGGTAATTTGCAGAGACTTCCACTTTGCTGAAAGGAGTGATAATGCATTTTTTTGCATTTAGTTTAAGTCTGAGGCTTTGGCACCAGTCATTTGTCTGTGTAAGCCTTTTTTGTATTATGTAAACATTGTTGCAGTCATCAGTGAACTTGGTAAGCCACAGGCCATCTATTTTCACCTGAACTTCTGAGAAATAGATTCCAAGCAGTAGGGGGCCCAGCATATATCCTTGTGGTACACCACTGGTAACTGGTTTACTGGTAGAGAAGGAATCTTCAACCTTGACTGTATGGGTTCTGTTGGTGAGCCAGTTGGCTACCCATCTAGTGACACATGTATTAATCACCAGCTGGAAGTATTTCTCAATGATGCCTGAGTGGGGGATTGTGCCAAAAGCCTTGGTTAAGTCAAGATAGGATGTATGTACTGTTTTTCCTTTATCCATGGCTTTTGTGACATTCTCTAGTATGACCACTATGATTAATAAACAAGATCTACCCTTACCTAATCCAAACTGGGCTGGGTCAAGGGTTTGAAGGTCATCTATTGTCTTTGTTGACAAGGTCCATGATGATTCTCTCCAGAGCCTTGCAGATAAGGCTGGTTTGACTTATGGGGGTGTAGTTCACAGGGTTAGTTGATGGACCTCATTTGTGCAAGGGCATTATTATTGCTATTTTCCACTCTGCCAGGACAAAATCACTACTTAGACTGTAGTAGCAGAAAACGTTAAACTAAACCTATGTTATTACAACACTGGTAGCTGGGAATAGTATTATAATATCCTTAGTAATCCTCGTAACCCATGGCTTCCCAGAAAAAGTTAAACACATGTAAGCAGTATAAGGGAGATGTAGCACTCCTGAGTGTGCCATCCTATGGATGAGATGTTAAACCGAGGCCCCATCTGCTTGACATGATTGTAGCCCAGGTGGATGTAAAAGATCCCACAGCACCAATCAAAAAGTTTAGTGAAAGTTCTCTGATGCCCTTGGAAAATTTCCCAGATTAATATAAATACCACCTCTGGTCTTCCCTGAAAAGGGGCTGCTAGTCTACTGGGGCTAATCCAGTCAGCAAAGGATGCATAAATAAAATAATAGGCACAATGGTGCGTCCTATACTGAGCCAACAGTTATTGCCAACATACTGGCCGACAGATTCAGTGCCAACTTTACTCCTCTCCCCAAAGGACCAATCACAATACTGGAGGAGTGCCAGGCACCCAGCATTACTGCAGCACAGGTTAAAGCTGTACTGTCCAAGGCCAAGAATACAGCTTCCATGGGACCTGATAATGCCCCTAGATGTGTTCTACATGAACTACAAAGTGAACTGGCACCACACCTGTGTGCTCTGATCAATTACTTCCTCACCTCAGGCTTTGTTTCTACCGAATGGCACACTGTTACAGTCATCCCTCTCCATAAAGAGGGAGCAACTACTAACCTTGGGAATTATCACCTCATTAGCCTGATGAGTCTGATATGTAAGGCTATGGAGCCCATCATCATGGACCTAATTAACAAGAATATAGGGAATCTCCAAACTCTAGATCCCACTCAGTTTGGTTTTGTGAAAGGCAGATCATGCCTGCTCAACCTGGTTGACTTCTTTCAGTCAGTCACCAGAGCTCTAGATGAGGGCAAGGCAGTTCATACAGCCTACCTCAATTTGTCCAAGGCCTTTGATACCATTCCCCACTCAGGAATTATTGATAAACTCACCAAACTAGGCATCAACCCCTATATCACTAGGTGTGTTGCAAATTGGCTCACAGATAGAACCCACAGTGTGAAAGTAGCAGACTCCAATTCAGACTGCCAATCAGTCATGAGTGGAGTCCCACGGGGATCAGTCCTGGGTTCTCTGCTGTTTGGCATCTACTTCTCAGAAGTCCAGGCCAACATGGAGGGGAATCTGGCTGACCTTGTTCGCAGACGACTGCAAGCTGGGAGCCATTATTAATTCCCTAAGTGATGTAGACATCCTACAGAAAGGCCTCACTGAGATCAATGACTGGTGTGAAAACCATGGCCTTAAGCTTAATATCAAAAAATGCGTCATTATCCCCTTTGGGAAAAACTCAGTTCCCACTAATTACCACATCGATGGGAGCCCACTGAACACTAATGACATTATAAGAGATATGGGGATGCAGGATGGCAGCAACCTCTCCTTCGACCACCACATTGCCACTGTGGTCAGAAAGTTTTTTTATGTGGCACATCTCATTTCCAAGAGTTTTGCATCCAGGAATAAAGACATCATTGTCTCCCTCTACTCTTCCCTCATTAGGCCAATCATCGAGTATAATGCCCCATTTGGCATGTACTTCACTAGACACATGCAACAGCTGGAAAGGCCACAAAAGTACCTCACAAAGAGGATCCTAGGCCTTAAACAGATGTCCTACATGGACAGACTCAAAAAACACCAGCTATTCTCTGTCTCATATCGTCTACTAAGAGGTGATCTCTGCTTGACTTCCAAAGCCATGTCTGACCCAGCTTTGTTAGAAATGCTACATCTAAAGAAATCTCAATATTTGCACACCACACACTCCAGAGACCTCAATCACATTACCACAATCAACAGAACATGCTGGAGGGACTGGTTCATAACCCAGAGACTGCTCATGCTCTGGAATAGACTTCCCATACATGTCAAGCACAGCACCTCGCTGGCCCTCTTCAAGAGAAATCTTGAAGACTGGATGGGAAATAGAAAGTTCACCCCAGGGGTCACTAAAGTGGTGCTACTTGATGGACTGGGAACTAACATCGGGCAGCACAATGCCAGGGCACTTCTATGGGCTAGGCTTGTAAAGGCTCCAGGGCCATTAGCCTAGTACACACCTATGAACCTATGACACTATAAAATAAAATAAAAATAAATAAAATAAAATAAAATAAATAACCAATAGCCAAAACTGCAGTTCTATAAAGAAAAATAAAGCAATCATTTTTAATATTGGTTTCTAGATCTAAGCCTGTAATACTAAAATAAAGTAAACTATTACAGTTTAATTTTGTGCAAGGAATCTAGGCATAAAGTACCTCCAACATCAATGGATGACGAACCTTGTTTGACCCTAATACAATCTTGTTTAGGCAATGAACAGCATAGTTCATTTAATAAATATGTTTTTCAAAACCATAACCAATTGTAATCAATGATAGGCTGTAAGTAATATTTGTTTAGTCTAGTTTAAGCACAAATTATATAATTCATGTATTAGGAAAGGTTTTCTATCAACCATGTCCATCACAAACACATTTGTCTTGTTCTCAATAAAGTAATGCATGAATCATTTCATTTGGTGAAAAACTTTCAAAAAACATATTTTCAGCAGCCTCTGTATGCAGTTAGAAGCACGTCATGAACGTTAAGCAATGTAAACAAACAGTGTTCGTTCTGTATCCAGCTCAAAGAACAATGCCTTCGCTAAACATGCACTTCTTAGATCTAAAGAAATTTAACTCATTATTTTATGTAGTAATAGGAAAAGGCAGCCACGGTGGTGCAGCAGTTAGCGTTGCCGCCTCACAGCAAGAGATTCTCCAGTTCGATTCTTGGCTGGGGTGCCTTCTGTGCGGAGTCTGCATGTCCTCCCTGTGGTCACGTGGGTTTCCTCCGGGTGCTCCAGTTTCCTCCCACATCCCAAAGACATGCTGTAGGTGGATTGGACACTCTAAATTGGCCCTAGGTGTGAGTGCGTGTATGTGTGAGCCTTCTGTGGAAGGTTGGGCGCCGGGCTGGCAACTCGACACTGTAAAACTCCACTGCCAATCATGAGCGGACAGGTGGTCCGCTGTGGCAACCCCTAACCAGGAAAAGTCGAAAGAAGAAGAAGAATAGGAAAATGTAACACTTGAATGAAAGCAATAATGTCATTACATCAGTAATTTCTTAGAGTTGAAAATATTGGTATACTTAGTACTTACAGGTGATACTAACGGACATGCAGTTTATTACACCTTACCGTGTCTGCCACTGGATAGCTGGAAGGTATTGAACTAGGAGTTGATGAACTATACGGCTATATGAGTTTGTAAAAAGCTCTGTCACTTATGTCAGCACATTTCAGTGTTACATGTTATTGTATTTATCTTATTTTAGTGATGATATATATATGTATATATATATATATATATATATATATATATATATATATATATCCCCCACACCCCCCCTAACTATATATATCAACTCCAGGGTCACACAACATTGGGGAAGGGGGCAAATGCTTGTCGATCAAATGAACTGTCGACCAAATAAACTGTCGATCATATGAACTGTCGACCAAGTCATATAGACCCATATATATATATATATATATATATATATATATATATTATTCTGCATGTCATGTGTATTAATATTTGTATTAATCTGTATATTTACAGTACATTGGAATATAATGTCAATGTTTACCTATGTATATGCAATTTCTGTTCTCCTATTTACAGAGTTTTTCTCCCTGGGTATCCACTGAAAATGGATACAATTATCCAGTTGGACTTTCCTGATAAATACATCAGTAAGAAAGTAAATAAATAAATATAAAGCCCTGCTAGATATCAGTAGATTTAATAATTGCACAAGGGAGATTGCAATTGGATTGCTAGATTGTCTTTCCTTTTTTTTTCCAAAATGTTTTTATTGGTTGTAACCTCAGAAGTCTCTCTCTCTCACACACACACACACACACACACACACACACACACACACACACACACACACACACACACACACACACACAAAGAAAAACAAATATACATATTTAAAAATAATTTGATAGTAAAAATGATGTTTTAAAATTATAATACAACCATTTCTACATGAAATCATTTTGCTAATTATTGAAGTACTGTATAAATATTTATATGTTCATGTTCTCCCTAAATATAATACTTATTTTCTATAAAAATAAAATCCCTCGTTCACTTAACATGGCACCTTTGTCAACTATTTTCAAAATGCTGTTATTTTAGCCAGAATTTGTAATTTTCCTTTTGATTTTTTTTCATTTTGTTATTACAACATGTTTATAATGGACTTCCTGAAAGAACAACAGAAATCCAGCAAATTAGGTTCTGCTTCTTTTAATTTGTTTCTTGTTATTATTTTCTTACTATAGTTAATAATTTCCAAGAAAGAGAGTAATTATTAGCATTTATACTAGATGAGCCTTCTGACTGGGCAGTTAGTTGTTCAAGGGTACGTATTCTAATGCAGCAAGCTATACAAATTCATTCAGTTTTGGCAAAAAAAATCAGTAAAGAACTGCATTGGAATCCAGAAAAAGCCTGAAGAATTGCCATCCTATAGATACCCTTAGATCACTTGTTGGTCTATAAGATCTCCAGTTGTTGTTGGTCTTTCGGCTTTTTCCCGGTAAGGGGTCACCACAGTGGAACTCCGGTCCGCTAATGATTGGCAGTAGATTTTTTTTTTTTTTTTTTTTTTTTTACGAAACTCCCAGGTGCCAGCTCGTTGCCCAACCTTCAACGAAGGCAAGCCCATTTATGCACGCATGTCTTTCGAATGCTACCCAACCGCGGGGAGGACATGCAGACTCCACACAGAAGGCACTCCCAAGCCAAGCTGAGAATCGAGCGGGAGAACCTCTTGCTGTGAGGTAACAATGCTAGTGCTGTACCATCCAGTTAAAGCAGAAAAATCAAGGAATGCTCAGAGGGGTTAGGTAGGACATCTAGCCCCCCCCCCTTCATCTTCAAAGGCCCCTAAATTGGCATCAAGATGAAACAGTAGAGGAAAAACAGTTTAATAACACCTTAAAGCTAGAAATACAATTTTACATTAAATATATTATGATAATGTTCGTAACTTATTTATTTATTTTACTTTTGTTAACTGAGTATGTAGCCTGGTTGACAGACAGTTTTCAGCCATCATTAAGATATCAATAGTATATGTTGACAACTGCTTGTATGATGACCTCTGTGTTCATAGCTACCACTTCCTTCTTGCGTTAAGAATGAAGTGGTAGCTATGAACACAGAGGTCATCATACAAGCAGTTGTCAACATATACTATAGCAAACAAAAATCAGACAACATTACAGAACCATTATGGTAATCTTTAGATCAGTTAGCAATTAGCAACATCTTGACATAAATGTAATAAATAATATGTATAACACAGGACTCTATTATTTACATAAACAATATCACTGTATATGTTTGCTGTAACCTTAGCATAAATTAATTGGTTTAATATTTGGAAACAAATGTAAACAAATGTTTTTAAACTTGACAAGAGTAAAGACAAAGAAACAAAGTTGATTCCTGTTTGACTCACAGTGCAGTACCTGTTTTTAACCATTATATCTGAAACAAGTTTATGTAGCTTCCTTTCAGAGATGTTCATTTAGTCTGGCCTTAAACAGGCTTAGGGTGGTGTTCACAGTCCCAAAGTTCATAGGTGTGCAATGGGTATCTGAGAACAGCATCTACACCTATATGCAAATACATTCAGCGCAAGTTATTTGTGATGGCTATTGCAACGCAAAACCTCCGTGAGGAAACCCCAATTTTATGAAAGTTCCTGACTGGGTGAAATTTGTTACTGCAGTGGCGGTGCTGCGGTAGCATTGTCACCTCACAGTTAGATGTTGTCCTGTTTGATTCTCAGCTAGAGCGTCTTCTGTGTGGAGACATGCGTGAATGGGCATACCTTCGTTGAAGGTTGTGTATCAGGGCCGGCAACTCGGCACATAAAAATCTACTGCCAATCATTAGTGGACTGGAGTTCCACTGTGGTGACCACTAACTGGGAAAGGCCAAAAGACACAACAACAGCTTGGGAAGTAGTAGATTATAGTGGAAAGTTTAAATTGATGTCTGAGTTTTTGGAAATTGTGTGTGACAGCAGTTGAACTTAAGTTTGCTTGAACTAATGACATGCAGTTAAGACAAGTGGCATTCAGTGCAAACATATAATGAAGTTTTAAAAAATATAGGGGTTTATATATTGACTACAGAGGTGTCTTTATGTGGAAATCATGACTATTTCATTAAAACGGATGAAATGGAAAAATATGACAGATGGAAAAAGGGAAGAAATAACACAAGGGATACACAGAAGAAGAGATCAAGAGAGTTGTGCTGGAGAATGTGGAAGAGGAGAGGTACTATATTTTTGGCAGAGGATAGACCCCCTATTTTTCAAATTGTTTTATATATGAAAGGAAGTTTGGCATGGAAGTTGATTACAGGGTGTAGAAGGGAAGATTACAGAAGGGGGGAGATGAAGAAGAATTGTTACCAGCACATCCCAGTCCATAGAGCCTCAATTGTTTCACTGTCTGCTCATTGTGCAGTAGAAGACCCCATTGTTGAGGGGTGGAATCCTGCAGGGGCTTGGTGGTTGGAGCTGACCAGAGCAGTGACTCCTGCACTGGCAGTATAAGATCCTGCATAGGCTGAAGTTGTATCCAAACTCCCCACTTCCACATATCCTTGACCAAACCCCAAAGCTCAAGGTCTGCATGGCTTGCCAGGCTCCACCATGCCAGGATGCCTACAGGAATGGTGCCACTACATTGACCATGTGAGGATGTCCCTGAATGGGCAGAGGCAAACATTCCCTCACCTGAATGAACAAGGTTAGGCTGTCTTAGGAACTTCTGGTGAAAAAGCAGCATAAATGACACAGAAATGGGGGACAAAGTAATGCATAATTAGAATAAGAAATAAGCACCCTTTTCAGACATGACTTGGGCTATGCAGACGTAGAATGTTAGACATATTAACATGTTATGATAAGAGGGAGGGTGAAGAGACATAGAAGAAATGGAGACAATAACATTTTCTCATAAGTCGTTGATAAATTAGTATACAACTTATCAGTAGTGCTTACTTAGCATCTAATAACCAAGTACATACATCAGTATACACTTTATTAACATTTTTATTCAGAAAAAATGGGCAATGCTTCTGGAAAGCTTTTAATAAGCAGCTGAATGATACGAAATGGTGATGCTTTTTACATTTACAATACATTCTGCATTGTATCACTTATAATGGAATATGCAGGTTTAATATAGGAAATGGTAACACATTTTACATTGGAAAGGTACTGAAATGGATTGTACTACAGATGTGTACTTGAGTCATATTACTTTGACTGTTACATTTGTGTATCAGTTACTCCTGAATTTCTACTTGAAAGTAAAGGAAAGACAAATGTCAGTTCTTATTGAACAGATTGCTTTGGTGAATGATACATATTTCTTTTAAAAAGCACGTTTACTGTTTGTGATGTGGGGGTAGTGAATCAGGAAGTGAAACAGATTAGCAAGGAGGAAGTAAGGACAGCTATGAAGAGGATGAAGAATGGAAAGGCTATTGGCCCAGATGCCATACCAGTGGAAGCTTGGAGGTGCTTAGGAGAAATGGCAGTGGAATTCTTAACCAGATTGTTTAATGAAATTTTGAAAAGTCAGAGGATGCCTGAGGAGTGGAGAAAAAGTGTTTTGGTACCTATCTTTAAGAATAAGGGTGATGTGCAGAGCTGCAGTAACTACAGAGGGATAAAATTGATCAGTCACAGCTTGAAGTTATGGGAAAGAGTAGTGGAAGCTAGGTTAAGAAGGGAGGTGATAATTAGTGATCAACAGTATGGTTTGGTTTCATGCCAGGAAAGAGCACTACAGATGCAATATTTGCTCTGAGACTGTTGTTGGAGAAATACAGAGAAGGTCAGAAGGAGTTGCATTGTGTCTTTGTGGACTTAGAGAAAGCATATGACAAGGTGCCTAGAGAGGAGTTGTGGTATTGTATGAGGAAGTCGAGAGTGGCAGAGAAGTATGTAAGAGTGGTACAGGATATGTACAAGGGAAGTGTGACATTGGTGAGGACTGAGGTGGGAGTGACAGATACGTTTAAGGTGGTGGTGGGATTACATCAAGGATCAGCTCTGAGCCCTTTCTTATTTTCAGTGGTGATGGACAGGTTGACGGATGAGATTAGACAGGAGGCCCCGTGGACTATGATGTTTGCAGATGACATTGTGATATGTAGTGAGAATAGGGACCAGGTTGAGGAGACCCTGGAGAGGTGGAGATGTGCTTTAGAGAGGAGAGGAATGAAGGTCAGCAGGGCTAAAACAGAATATATGTGTGTAAATGAGAGGGAGGGTAGAGGAATGGTGAGGATGCAGGGAGTAGAGTTAGTAAAGGTGGATGAGTTTAAGTACTTGGGATCAACAGTTCAGAGTAATGGTGAGTGTGGAAGAGAGATGAAGAAGAGAGTACAGGCAAGGTGGAATGGGTGGAGAAGAGTGCCAGGCATGATTTGTGACAGACAGGTACCAATAAGAGTGAAAGGGAAGGTCTACAAGAGGGTAGTGAGACCAGCTATGTTATATGGGTTGGAGACGTTAGCACTGACGAAAAGGTAGGAGTCAGAGCTGGATGTGGCAGAGTTAAAGATGTTAAGATTTGCACTGGGTGTGACTAGGATGGACATGATTAGGAATCAGTATATTAGAGGCTCAGCTCAGGTTGGACAGTTTTAGACAAAGCAAAAGAGGCGAGATTGCGTTGGTTTGGACATGTGCTGAGGAGGGATGCTGGGTATATTGGGAAAAGGATGCTAAGGATGGAGCTGCCAGGTAAGAGGAAAAGAGAAAGGCCTAAGATAAGGCTTATGGATGTGGTGAGAGAGGACATGCAGGCGGTTGGTGTGAAAGAGCAAGATGCAGAGGACAGGAAGAAATGGAAACAGGTGATCCGCTGTGGCGACCCCTAACGGGAACAGCCAAAAGAAGATGATGATGATGATGATGATGACTGTTTGTATACTCATGAGCAGCCTCAGCGACCCTCACTAGTCATCTATGTTCCTGGGAACAGTTATAGTTAAAGTCTTCAACAGCTACATAAAAAAGAAAAAAAGGCACAGTTGTTTAGATATCAAATATGTGTATGTATAGCTCTCTTATACGCTTACATTTATTAATCAACAAAGCACAGTTCTGCCTTATATTCTATAGCAATAACCCATGCCTGGGGGAGGGTAATGCTGGATTTACCCACGGTTGGTATGGTTTGGTCATGAGGGCGAAGCCAGAGTGGCCAAACAAAGACAACCGTGGGTAAATCCAGCATTACCCACACCCAGAAGTGGGTTATTGCTATTATACAATGACATTATTTAAGAAAAAAATTCTTACTTTTCTTAAATAATGGCATTGTATAATGCCTCCTTGCTGCCCTTCCGCAGCTGTCTGGTATTCTGCAGCAGTTTTGATGTAATGCGCATGCGTATGCTTACGCAGTACATCACAGCTGTGGGTGGAACAATGGAGAAACTAAGATCTCCGTTGCTTTTTACAAACTGTCTCACTATGTTAAAGGAGTTTAACATAGCGACACAGCTTTAAAAAAAGCAACAGCTGTCTCGCCATGTTAAACCCATTTAACATAGCGAGACAACTTTAAAAAAAGGAATGGAAGAGCTCCGTTACTTTTTTAAAGCTGTCTCACGATGTTAAACTCCTTTAACATAGCGAGACAGTGTATAAACAGCAACTGAGATCTTGCATTCTCCCTTGCTGTAAAAAAAAGACTTATACTAATGGAAAAAGTCCAGGCGACCGGACCTTTTTCCATTAGTATAAGTCTGATTTACAATGTGCATGCTGACCAATCAGCGTGCACGTTTTGGAATATTAATGGGGGGTCGTTGTATAATAGTTATGTATCACTACATAATAGGAAACATTTGTATTCATTAATACTTATTCCTAACTTTATTTACTGCGGTAAAAGCAGAAAGATACCTTGACTTCCTTTAAATTGTAACATTTTTTTGTCTGGCTACAGCTTGTCTGCTTGGTGGATAGGCACATCCTTCAATATGTGCAGATCTTTTAATTGCAAATGAAGAGTCTCATTTGCACTATGCCTTATACACTTTACCTATCTTTTTAAAGGAATTTCATGTAAAGTTGCTATAAAGATGACACTTTCTTCAATTCAGAGAATAAGAAACTGAACGGTACATTCTGTGCTCAACTCCATGCTGTTTATTCAGTTGCCACTTTACCTCACCCCTCTCTCTGCCTAGGGTGTGATGGCAATCTCTAGTCAGCCATCTGATATGTGCAGCAGTTATTTGGAAGTAATGACTGAGTTACACCATTACTACAGAAATAAAATAGTTGATTCCTGCACAGACCAATGTATTTTCAAATGTTTTTTGGCTGTATAACAAGTAATTCTTTAACTGGAAATTACAGCATATTGTACTATATTCACAATGTATTTCAGTTATATATACAGAAATGCAGTTATACATATACATATCTATCTACATACTATATATATAGTTAAATAGTCAAACACTACTTTTGTCCACATGCATTATATTGAATCAAATTGATCGTTATGTAAGCTGACACTTTGCTATGCGTGTGCTGGGAATTAATCTCAGTCCATGCAAAACTTTAAAAAAAAACAAAGAAAGCATCATTTTTTGCTGGGGGGAAAGCCCTCCTGAACCCTCACAACCCCTATTAATTATATATTCTAACTTCTTTAAAAACAAAGAAATCTT
>NC_056745.1:1341581244-1341631560 GCF_019279795.1 Protopterus annectens
TTTATGGTATGCTCTAGGAAAAAGATGGTGTGGCAATCAAACCCTGCAGGACTGCGGAAAAAGCAAAGCCTGCTCTGGATCTGGAATATAGGGAGATTATAGTGTTTTGAGAATGTATGCACGGAGCTCCATGTAGCAGCTTCTAGGAGAGAAATGTCCTTTGTAGGCACCCCTCTTAAAAATGCTGTAGAGGTGGCTGTAGCTCTGGTGGAATGTGGTCTGACATAGGCTGGAACAGTCTTTCCATGAAAGGATTAACAGAATCTGATGCAATGTCCAATCCATTTAGAAATAGTCTGTTTTGAAATTGCTTTTCCTTGGACTGCAGAGTAAGCTACAAAAAGCTGTTCAGACTTCCTGCTGGCCTTTGTTCTGTCCAGGTAGTATCGAAGTTGTCTATGAATGTCCAAGGTATGTAGAAGCCTTTCCCCCTTATTCTCAGGATTGGAAAAGAAGGCAGGCAGATGAATGGCTTGATTTAGAGAAACCCTAGATACCACCTTTGGCATAAAGGTAGGGTTGGTCCTTAATGAAACCCTGTCTCTGTGGAAAATAATAAAGGGTGGTATTGCCAATAGGGCCTGTAGTTCCGAAACCCTTCTTGCTGAGGTAATTGCCAACAGGAAGGCTGTTTTCCATGAGAGAAATTGCAAGTCAACTGAAGCTGCTGGCTCAAAGGAGGTAGAGTCAGTTTTTCTAATACAAGGTGAGGTCCCAGGCTGGCACTGGGGCCTTTCTTGGTGGCTTAATGTTCTTGATTCCCCTGAGGAATTGTCTTAGTAAGGGGTGAGAAAAAACAGGAGGATCAGTGTTGTATCTAGCTGAAATAGCAGATGCATGTATCTTTATTGAAGAATATGAGAGGCTGCTCTGTAACATATCTGCCAAATATTCTAAGATGAGTGGGATGTTCAGTAATGATGCATCATGTCCTTGCTGCACAAAGTATTCCAATTGCTGAATCTTTTCCACTTTGCTAAGTAGACCTTTCACAGTGGATGGTCTTGAGCCTCTGTTAGTATCCGCTGAACTTCCTTGGAAAGAGGTAAGTTGAATTCATTTATGGGATCTCCCAGGCTGTTAGCTGCAGAGTCTGAAGGTTTGGATGCAGTGTTTCGAAATTGTGCTGAGTCAAAAGTAGAGGCCACTGAGGGAGGGCCCCTCCTGGTGTGACATATGCTCAGTAGTAGTGGGTACCAGTGTTGTCTTGGCCAGTCAGAGCTATTATGATTCCCTTGGGCTTCTCTGCTTTGATCTTTAGTAATACTGAGGTCATCAGTGGCAGAGGTGGGAATGCATAGATTGCTAGGGAGTTCCAGTTGAATGAAAGGGCATCTATTTTCCAAGCTTTTGGATGGTATGACCTTGTGCAAAATTTTGGTAGAAGATGGTTGAGGTGAGAGGCAAATAGGTCCACTTCTGGCTTGCCCCATGTCGAAGTGAGTTGTCTGAAGGCCTTTGGATGTAACCTCCACTCGTGTGGATCTGTGAAATTCCTGCTTAGGCTGTCCGCCAACACATTGTCTTTTCCTGGAACAAACTGTGATTGCAACTGGATGTTTAGACTCAGTGATTTCTCCCAAAGCTGCATTGTCAGTCTGCAAAGGGGGTAAGAGTGAGTGCCCCCCTGCTTGTTTATGTACCACATCACAGTGGTGTTGTCTGTCCGTATCATTAAGTGGCCTTGCTGGAGTTGGTTTTGAAAAGCCTCGATAGCATGCATTACTGCCAGCATTTCCTTTTGATTTATATGCAGATGTGTTTCCTTTGGAGACCATTGTCCTTGTATACACCTGCCTTCCATGTGCCCCCATCCGAGGTCTGAAGTCTGTAGTCATGGTCTGTGTTATCTGTGGTTTTTGAATGACAAACCTGTGTTTTCTAGGCTCATGAGGCCCACCATTGGAATTCCTTTTGTAAGCATGGAATGAGTGGTATGATTGTCTCCAAGTTGTTGCTGTGCTGAGACCAAACGCTTTTAGGTACCATTGAAGCTTTCTCATGTGTAGTTTTGCTAATGGAACCAGTAGAATGCAGGATGCCATGTAACCCAGGGCCTTTAGGAATCTCCTTGCAGTCATCTGGGTGAGTTTTGCTAAACCTTTGAAGTATTGAGTTAACTTCTCTTGCTTGTCTTCTGTCAGGTAAGCCATTTGAGAGGCTGTGTCTAGTTTGGCTCCTAAGAAGATTATTTGCTGGGATGGCTGCAGTCTTGACTTTTGGAAGTTGACTGTGTATCCCAGAGCTTGAAGTAATCGTATGACATATTCCAGATTTTTGTCAACATCAATTTGTCTAGCATGAGGTACAGTCGTCCAGGTGCGGGTAATTGTATGCCCTGGAGCCTGCAATGAGCAATTACTGAAGCCAGGCATTTTGGCAGCCAAACACTCTGGGCGCAGTAGATAAGCCAAATGGCAATGCTGAGAATTGATAATGCTCTGGCCCTGCAAGAAATCTGAGGTATCTTCTGCAACTGTGTCTGATAGGGACATGCAGGTATGCCTCCTTGAGGTCCAGAGTGATCAGCCATGACTCCTTGCCCAGCATGGAAGGAGTTGCTGTAAGTCAGCATTTTGAACTTTGGTACTATGAGAAAGGTGTTTAATGCGGACAAGTCCAGTATTGGTCTCCACTGAGTTTCTTTCTGGGAACAAGGAACAGTCTTGAGTAAAACCCTGTTCTTGTTCTTGTTGTGGAACTCTTTCTATTGCTTTCATTTTGAGTTAGCAGAGAGATTTGCTTGATAGCCTCTACCCTTTGATGTTGTGGTAGATTTGGCATGCCTTGTTTCCTTGGTTAGGTATGGAAATGAAACCTGTACCCTCGGTCTACAATGTCCAAAATCCATTTGTCCTTTGTCAGTCTGTGCCAGTTTCTGCAAACAGAGATAATTTCCCACCAAGGGAGCTTCTAGTTGTTCCCTGGTAGGTGAAGTAGAGGAAAGTCATTGAGATTGTGGTTGTTGGGCAGGAGAAACCCCTGCGTCACCTCTTTGGTTTCCTGGCTGCCATTGACGTCTCCTGTAAGGGCCTCTGTATTGGCCTCTTCCTCAGCCACGTCTCTTTCGTTCTTACCCCTTTGAAACTTTTCTGGATTAGGAAAGGACCAGTTTTTTGAAGGCCATTTCCTACTGAATCTGGGGGGTTGAACCTGGAGGAAATCCTTTACAGTTTGAACTGATTTTGCTTTTTCTTCGATGGTCTTTAGCACATCCTTAGCATTTGCACCAAAAAGCTTGTTCTTTTCCAGAGGTGCATCCAGAAGTTTTGCTTTTACATGATCTGGTAGAGGTTGATCTTTTAACCAAGCATGTCTTCACATCACTGCCCCTGTCATAGCTGCCCTACATGAAGCTTCCAGTGCATCATATCCACACTGCAGGAAGTGATTGCTTACTTGCTGAGTGTTATGTACAGCTTCCTGCAAAGCCTTCCTGTCTAAAGGATCAGGAGAAGCTAGTGTTTTTTGTAAATCTTCTAAGAGATAATCCTGATATTGGAACATGTGAAAAAGGCAATTTAAAGCTCTCATAGATAAAGTAGTGGAAGTGTAAACCTTTTTACCCCATCTCTCTAATGACCTTGCTTCCCTGTTGGAGGGCAAAGGATTTTTTGAGGTGGAGGCTGAAACTCCTTTAGGCCCCTGTGAAATAGTTTCCAAATCAACAGTATGGGCCCTGAATAAATGGGAATGAGTTTACCTACTGGGACCCTGTAATACCTGTCTGGCTTGGCTGGTGCAGGAAGGAGAGTATCAGGGGTAGCACTAGAATCAGAATACAAATCATCCAGAACATCAAGTACAGGAGGAATAGCTAAGGGCCTGTGCTGAGGCTTCTGTAAGGAAAGTCCTAAGGTTTCCTGGAATCAGAATATTCCTGGCCCTGCCACTTGAAATGTTCCCTCATGGTGTGCAGAAATTCCCCAAAGGAAATATCCTCAGGGAGGGAGGCCGAGGTATGGAATCTTCTGCATCAGAGTCCTCATAGGTCTGGAAGAGCTCTTCCTGGCTGAGTGGACAGAGCCCTCAGAGTCTTCATCTGAAGAAGTAGGGTCAGAGGGTTCAACCCAGGGCCTTTTATCAGGAGGAGGCTGGGATGCTCTCTCAGGATGGGTCTGCGAACCTCTAATCATGGAAATTAAATCAGCAGCCATGGACATAATTTGTGTCTCCGGAGTCGGCTGAGGTAAGGCTCTAGGAGTAATATGCTTTGTTTTGCTGGCTGCCTTAGCACTAGTGTAGGCCTTAATAGACATGGCCATAGGGGGGCTGGCAGCTCCACGTGCAGGAGTGACCTTGTCTACAGCAATGGTCCGCGGGCATTTCCTCGGTTTGGTATCCGGAGGAAAATCTATAACTGGCGTCAAAGTGGGAGTAATGTCTGGAATCGAGTCGTCGGTAATGCTGTGCCTTCGGTTCGAGCGGTGGAGAGACCGTCTCAGAGGGAACGAACACTTCAGCTAGGTTTGCGGCGTGGAGTCGGTAGACGCGGGCCGAGGATGTCGGTCCTGGTCTTTTCGCTTTTGAGGAGTTTGCGATGTCGGAAGATCGGCGGCATGGTATAAGCAAATTTATCACGAAAAAGTCTTCAGCGAACTCCGCCTGGCACCTGAGAGTGCGCTTGTTGAAGCGAGCACAGGCTACACAGGCCGAGCGCCGTGGTCTGGGCCCAGGCAAGGGAGGCAGTAAGGTGGAAATCCTTATGAGGTATTTGTTTTACCACAAAAAGACAATTGTTAACTTTTCAGTAATTTCTGACATGCGCCAATGCTGAGGCAAGAAAGGTCCCCGACGGGTACCAGCTTTTGATGACGGTGTCGTAGAATACAGGAGCTGACCGACCAGCACTTGCGAACTGCTTCGCGGGCACAGCGGCAAGAAAGACTGAAGAAAATGGCATCGGCTGATGCTTATGTACTCCAGCGCTCTGGCGTCAGAGAAATGCGACATCAGCCGACGTCGGACAGACTTTGGAATCCGGCTGACTGAGGGCTGCCTCGGAAGGCAGGACAACCCACGTGTTATGACTGCAGTTGCATTCTTGAAGGACATCAAGGCAATATCGGACCCTGCCCAAATAGAGATGCTCCATATCTGTAAGTTTAATTCCTTTTGCATCACCTGCTTGATAGGCCTAAATATAATATGTGACATTAACAAAACCTGCTGGAGACAGGTTTGTCTCCTAGAGGCTGCCCCATCTCAGGAATAGACTTCCCATACATGTCAAACAGAGAACCTCACTGACTCTCTTCAATTACAACCTTGATGAGTGGATGGAAAACCACAAATTTGTCCCAGGGGTTACACCTGTGTCCCTCACTGACAGGGGTGACAGGTGCTGACTGAGGTTTCTTTTTTTGGGGATAAACTCTTGGCTAGGCTAGTAAGGACCCCAGGGCCATTACCTAGTAACCTCCTATGATCCTATGATAATTGACATGATAAATGATGACATAGGTAATCTGCAAATGTTGGATCCATGAAAGTTCAGCTTTGTTAAAGGAAGGTCATACCTATTAAATCTGGTGAACTTTTTTGAGAGGGTCATCAAAGCATTGTTCACACAACATCCCTCGACCTGGCCAAAGCTTTTTATACAATACTCCATTCAGGCATTATAGACAAGCTACTAATTTAGGTATAAACCCTTTTCTCACCCCCTGAATATCCAACTGGCTCACTGATAGGAGCCAGGAGCTCAAAGTAGGCAAGGCCACCTCAACCAAGAGGCCATCCCTAGTGGAGTCCCCAGGGCTTTATACTGGACCCACTCTTATTTGGCATCTATTTCTCTGAAATGGAAAAAATGCTTAAGATTTAGGGTTGACTAAGTCTGTAAATGATTGCAAACTGGGGTTATCATCGACTCCCCTGCAGACCCTAGCATTCTTCAAGAAGGCCTATCCTTGACTACCAACTGATGCCAAAGCTATGCTGTTAAACGCAATGCTAAGAAATGCATAGTTGTAACCTTTGGAAGTCACCTATATTGCCTAATTACCATGTTGATAACACATCCCTAAGAGTCAACCTACTGGTCAGGGTTTTGGGTATGCACATAGGCAGTAGTATTACCTTTGTCCACCATGTGTCCAAAGTGGTGAGGAAATCATTTTATTTTGTTCATCTTATAAGCAAGGGCATGAAATCTAGGTCAAAAGCGATCATTATCCCAAGTACTTCACCCTTATCAGACCAATCATACAGTACAATGCTCCCTTCAGTATGTACCTGACCAGGTATATGCAGCAACTAAAGTGACCTAAGAGCTTCCTTACAACAAGAATACAAGGTGTAAGAAACCTGTCTTATGCATAGAGAGCCTTAAAGCTATTTCTGTCTATTCAGTCTCCTATAATTTGCTAAGGGGTGATCTATGCCTGGCTTACAAGGCATTCACAAACCTCGCAATTATGAACCCCCTGCATATTTGTAAGTGAAACAGTATCACAAATACAAGGTCTAGGGACCTGAATTATGTCAGCAACTTAAACAGAACATGCTGGAGAGACATATATGTGTCCAAGAGACTGCCCCTCATACGGAACAGGCTTCCCATCCATGTGAAGCTGAGTTTGTCTATTACCCAGTTTAAGCACAACCTAGACAAGTAGATGGGGAATAGGAAATTTACATCAGGCCTGGCACCCATGTCCCTTATGGACAGACAAATCTTATAAATCCCTGGCCCTCAATGTCCTATTTGGATACAGGAAATCATTATTCTTTCAGAAAAACGTGGCTAGGCATAGAATGGTCCAGGCACATGCTTGTGTCCACATTGTGGTAAGCAAGTAAATGGCCTTATGTATGTGCACAAAAAAAACAAAAGTTTGTGCATGACAAACCACAGAATGAGAAGCAAGTTTGTGTGCTCACTCAACAGCATCTGGTAATTAAAACAAGACACCATGAACGAGGGAAAGGCTAGGATTAAAAAGACAGTGAAGCATGATGGAGTACATTTTATTAACTAGAATCATGGAGATGTGGAACACTACTTGTAGTGTGATTCACATTAACACTCTGAAATATTTATTATTAAAGTTTTGTTTTAGGATAATGCAGCCATGAAAGATATTGTTTTTATTTGATTTATACAGGGGCACCTCTCTCCACTACCCAGTGCATGAACATTAGACAAACACACAAATAATTGGGGGGACAAATGCACATCATTAGGGACAGCTTGTAAATGCCATTGATATACATTGTGAAAGTGGACAGAATAACAGATGTGGCAACAGCATGCACGTTCTGAAGTGTGTAAAGTCAGACACAGAAATGATCTGTCATTAGTGACTGCAATCCTCAAGGATATGCCAGACAACCAAAAATGTCAGGTGCAGCAGAATACAACCTTTTATGATGCATAAAGCAAATAATCTGTGAAACTTATAACCAGTGAGATTTATGCACACAGGAGATGTGGGATATGACAGTAAATCTGTATTGTGATGCAACAACACATACATAGCTAATGTCAGAGTGTGAGCAGTGCACTTATAAAGGTGGGTAGAAACAGAAGATATTTTCTCAAAGTGAGTCAGTACATCTGTGTTATAAAGTTAATGTGAGACACTGCACATGTCATAGCAATTACATCTGTGTTATAATGTTACTGTGAGACACTGCACCGTCATAGCAGTACATCTGTGTGGTAATGTTACTGTGAGACACTGCACCGCCATAGTAGTACATCTGTGTGATATAGTAAGTACATCTGTGTGATAATGTTACATCATAATGCATCATTGAGACACTGCACATGTCATAGCAGTACATCTGTGTTATACCGTTATCAGGAGACACTGCGCACATCATAGCAGTACATATGTGTGATATCGTTACTGTGAGACACTGCACACGCCATAGCAGTACACTATGTGATAATGTTACTGTGAGAGACACCGCACATGTCATAGCAGTGTATCTGTGTTATAATGTTACTGTGAGACACTCTTTGCACATCATATGGTATATGTGTGATAATGTTACTGTGAGACACTGCACCTACGTCTTAGCAGTACATCTGTGTGATAATGTTACTGTGAGACCTGCACATGTCTTAGCAGTGTATCTGTCGATATAATATTACTGTGAGACACTGCCCACATCATAGCAGTACATATGTGTGATAATGTTACTGTGAGACACTGCACACGTCATAGCAGTACATCTGTGTGATAATGTTACTGTGAGACACTGCACATGTCATAGCAGTATATCTGTGTTATAATATTACTGTGAACACTGCCCACATCATACTTAGTACATCATGTGATAATGTTACTGTGAGACACTGCACGTCATAGCAGTACATCATGATAATGTTATGAGACACTGCGCGTCATAGTGTCTTATCTGACTATAATAATGCCTTGAGACGCACATCGCCAATTACGGCTGGTAATGATAATGTTACTGTGAACTGCTGCACGTCATATGGTATCTATTGGCATGATGGCTACTTCGCACAGGAACCCATACACTGCATCCACCGTTACCAGAGGATGTAGAATGCAATTAGTGACATTTCTCACATGTGTAGGCTGATTTTAATTAAACAGTGCAAGTGCGGGACCTCAATGAAAGTGAACACAGAATTACCACATGACATGTTTACTACCTATACACATTAACAGGGCTGGTCATTTGATATTTGACATATTTACCATGCATACAGCATAACAGAGGTTGTCACTGACAGTTATGAAGCAAATCCCTCAGAACACAGCCTTTCACGACAGCTCAGATCCTGCAAAACGTATTCAGACGGAAGAGGAAGTATCTCAACAACATATGTCTCGAATACTCTAGTTTTAGAGGTTTCTGCGGAGGACCGCTATTATTGCTTAATGGACTGTGCATTCACAATTATAATGTTCGCCGATGTAAGGATTGGCGGTACAGTGCAATCCTCGGAGTTGAATATTAAGTTGGGTGGGTGTGGGTGCAGGGGGCTTTCCGTATAAAATGTGAGTTTAGGCCAGGTTAGGTAGGAGTTAAGAGAAGTTGGTGAGTGCTGTTAATTGCCTAAAAATCACAACTACAGTTGTTTTCGACATTAGGGTAATTCTACGAAATGTGTACCGTGAAACACTTTGGCTAATAAGTACACATTTTATTTTAACTTTCTCTAATATCTTTGATAGTAAACATATATATATATATATATATATATATATATATATATATATATATATTGCTACTTACCGCGGCTATGAAGTGTCAGTATGTATTCGAGATACTTCATGAATTCTGTGATTTTGTGTGAGTGGCCGTTGGCCCATTACTTGAATGGACTGTGCATTCCTGATTATAATGTTAAGCTCATGTAAAGGGATTGCGGTGCAGTGCAATCTCAGTTGGAATATTAAGTTGGGGGTGTGGAGTGCAGGGGGCTTTTCCCCTGTATGGTGTGAGTTTAGGCTAGTTAGGTTAAGAGTTAAGAGAGAGGTTGCTGTGTAATGTAAAATTTATGAAATTTGACAAATTTCCACATGTTTTAAACATTAGGTGCTTACGAATGTGTACTTTCGATTGAAACACTTTAATAATAAGTACACATTTTATTTTAACTTTGACATTTTGAACATAAGCATATATATATATATATATATATATATATATATATATATATATATATGGATCACTTAAATAGCCTCCCAAATGCCCATCACAACAGTGGCAAGAAACTCCAAATAAATCGACGAAACCATGTTGGGGCAAGGCATAGCTACTGATTCTTTAAAACCTTGTTAATTGCTGTATTACTGCAGCTCTTGTAGTTCAAGTCCTTGATGTACCTTATTCTTCCTGCTGTTTCACTACAAAAGAAAAGGCACGTCTGACTGTGCCAGTGTCATCTACAGACTGTTTTAAAAGACTTTATTAAAGCTACACTACTGCAGCTTTAAGGAAGTTAAGGCTTTCATAGCTGCTCTCTGCCAGCTAAACCTTGTACTGCAAAGTGTAAAGCAGCACTTTAACCAAAATATTTATTTCTGCTAAACGTTGCAGGTCATAACTTACTCGGCTACCTAAGCTGTCCCAATTAATGTGGCCTGACATGTTTGGTAGTTCCTTAATTCACTTCCTTCATTTCTCTAACTGATCTGTGCTCTCTAAAAAACAACAGTTGGCATAATATTTAAGGTCTTCACCTCCCATGCACAAGGTACAAAGTTTGATCCCTGCCAATGCATGTTTGAAGTTTGCATATTCTCCCTGTGTCTCTGTGGGGTTCCTCCCACCTCTGAAAAACATGCATGGAGTTGTGGACAGTAGCACAGTCTCTACATGGTGCCCTATAGGGGGAGGAGTTGTATAGACCAACTGCTTTTAGCTTCTACTGTGGTGTGCAGTATCCTCAAGATATGAGAACATGGATCACAGACTGCACCAGGGCAGGGCAAGCCACTTGATGGTATAAAAATTATGGCTCTAGGTGATTTGGCCATGTTGACTAATGCTGCCAAATGGAAATGGGTAGTTACCACCCATGATAGGATTGAGGACTTAACAGGGACCCGTGCTAAAGGTAGGAGGAGTGTATGTGCCCTGTTGGTCAGTTTGTGCCTACCATCAAGCCCAGCAGCCCTGGAGTGAGTGGGCTACTTACTGATCTGTGTCCAGTTGCCCAGCCTGGGTTAGGTTCACTGACAGCACACAGCTTAGAAGTGGATCATGTGATGGTACTGAAGAAGCTGTACATCCTATGTATCCAAGAGACAAGATAGAAGGGCAGTGCAGCAAAGATAGTTGGCTTGGGATCCAGAGTCTACTATTCAGGAGGAGGACAAGCTAGAAATGGTGTGGGAATTGTGGTGAAAGAGAGGCTTAAAAAGGCAGTGAGGATACCATCAGAATTAGTGACAGACCAACCTACTGATAGGGCAGTATTCATAATCTCAGCCTATGCCCCACAGCAGGGTTGTCTAAGTGAGGAAAAAAGTGCATTTAGACAGCAGTTGTAGGATCTTATTAGATAAAGCAGGAGTAACATGTAATTGGTGTTGATAATGGGTGACTTGAATGCACATATTGGGACTTGGTCCACATGGGTGGGACATAGAAGTAATAAAAGAAGGTTGAAGTCATTCCTAGACTTCTGTCTGGCCAATGGCTTGAGACAGTCACAAGATCACATACAAGAGTGGCAACATGCAACTCAGGTAGACTTTCCTCCTAGTAAACAAAGGGGCACTGGGACAGAATCAGTGATTACAAAGTCACTGAAGTGAAACAGTTGGCCCACAGCATAAACTCACTGGTTACTACAATCAGGTACAGGCAGTGGACAGCTGAAGGCTCTCAGGTCCAAGAAGAATACAGGCGAAGACCTGGAAGTTGAGAGAGAAAGCACAGCATCAAAGGGAATTACTCAGGGCTCTAGTGCCCCGAAGAGGTCAGGAAATAGATGGAATTGAAGAATGGCGAAGCGTCACAAAACAGCATGGCAGAGAGGATTACAGAACAGATAATAATGACTGAGCCAGGCATGTAAATAGAGGTACATGGGAAAATTGGTTTGTAGAACACAGAAGTCCAGCAAGTCATAAAAAGAAAGGACTACACAGGAAAAAGTGGGAGATAGAGAAAACATGGACCAGGCTATGAAGGGGCACTGGATATCTAACAAAAGAAGCTAAGAAAGGAGTTACATTGTATCAAAGTACAGAGGCATTGGAAGCATTCAACCAGCTTCTGGAAGAGTGACTCAGTAGCTGGCTCAAAGAAACTATATCAAGTCACAAAACAATGACAGAAAAATAAAACATTACAAATGTAATGACCAGTAAAAACATTACAAAGACATGCATCTGAAATGTTTCTCTCATATTCCTACTTCCATAGAAAAGGTGTCTTCCATTTTCAAGTTAGACTTTCCCAGTAAACAAATGTTAAAAAATAATAAATAAAGAAAAGGAGAATATTGTCAGATACTCTTCATAAGTGATGCCAGCAACAACCTGCTCACCAGTCCACAAGACATCAAATGAAGATGGAAGGAGTACTTGCAGTAGCTTCTAAAATAGAAGAAACTGTACTGCCCAGACAAAAGAGAAAGATGAGGAGCCCACCCTAGAAGAAAGTAAATGGAGCCTAGCACTAAGGAGAAAATAAAGTCCAAGGAAAGCTTAGTAAAGCTCAGATGAGGTCACAGTGGATATGATAAAGAACATGGGTTGAGATGGGGAGAAATAGTTCCTGGGGATACTCACTTAGCAGTTGTGGAGAGAAAAGACATATCCCAGATGACTGAAGAATAAGCATACTTTCGTTGCCAGTGTACATGAAGAAAGGGCACCCACAACTGTGGGCAGTATAGTGGTATCAAGAGCTCCTGTCATGCACTTTGCATGAAAGTTCTGGAGAGGGTGATTGATAAACGGATACACAGAGTAATAGAAAGTAAGATGGACAGTTCATGTTCAGATGAGGATGCAGCACAACTGACACAATGTTTGCAGTAGCCACAGATAGTTGAGAAGAAGCTAGAGATGAAGAAAAGAGTCCAACTGGAGCTTTCAACCTTGACTTGGAGAAAGCATATGACAAGCTCCCAAGAAAGTTGATTTGGAGGCTGTACTGATGGTTCTAAGTCCAAGAAACATTAGTAGAATTAGTTCAGGATGTTTACAAGGATCAATGACACAAGTACAAACAATGTTTGGTCTCAAAGAGAGGAGTTCCCAGAGGGTGGGTGTGTATCAGGGTTCAGCACTAAGCCACTGCTGTTCACACCTGGCAATGGGCTACATTAGCAAAAGAGGTCAGAGGGACAGATCAACAAAAGTTGCTGTAATACAGATGATGTGGCAAAGTACAGGCAGACTAAACAATACTTCAGTAAAGGACAGAGGAATGGAATGCAAAGCTGGGAAGGCATATGGGATGAGCTAAAGCACAGATAAGACAGTAATGGCAGTGAATTGGGAAATCAGAAGAGCTGCAAACTGAGATGGAAAGGGGAAGCTGAGTAGAACTTGAGGTTAATGGAGAGGTGTGGATTAGGAAAAGGACATCTGAATGATAATGGAGTCAAAGCTAGAATCAATGTGGGCTTCAGTCAACTGGCATTATGGAGTGTCAGGGGTAATTAATATGATGAAATACCAAGAAATGAAAAGTAGGGTGCACAAGACAGTGGGTCTGACTAAAGTGAGTACTATGGAGTACAGAAACCCTGAGCAGTAAAAGGCCAGAGCAGATGAGAAAGCTAGAGGTGATGAAATTAGGTACCTAGAAGGGGTAGTAGGATGCACATTATTAGGACAGAGCAAAAGAAATAGGGACATAAGAACAAAAGCCAAGTAAGCCAATTGCAGAAAAGTTGAAAGAGAATAGATTATAGTGGTTCAAAGCACATCTGCAGAAAAGCAGAAGGCAATCTGAGTAAAAGAAGATTTAGGACAGACAAAGAGGAGGAAGGTAAAGTTGGAAATGACAGTGTCCAACAAAGGTGGATAGATTGTGTGAGAAGATCTGGGACAGTCAGCTATGAGTGTCCAAGAAGATAGGAGAGTATGGGTGAGAGAGAGAGATGGCAAAAGTTAACACGACACCCCATCCCCATGTCGAAACTGGGAAGAAGGGGTTGTTGGTGATAGATTAGCCAGTCTCTGCGTACCCTTCCTGACCATTTCTCCCTAGTACACTTGTTGCCATGAAGGGGCTCTTAAGCCATTTTTGGGATTTTTGTGTTGTACTCTTAGCCTAGAGTGGGCAAGCTGCATTTATACTTTTTTAACTCATAACCCTGGGATAAAGATGGGAGCTCTGCACTTACAGTTTCATTTTGACACAGTCTTTCCAGCTGATAAGGCATTAAGAACTTCACTAGACTTCAGTTAGAACACACTAGCTTTACAACGCTGACAAAATGTGGGATGGTGTTCCCTTACCCTTCTCCCTCCTCTTAATAGAATGGAGAGAGACTTGTTACCTGACTTATGGTCATTGGCTCCCACAGCCCTTTCTCTCCATTTATCACCTGGCTCACCCCTCCAGGTACCCTGCTATATCATCTATTACGCCTCTGACATTTCCCTAATCCATGCTGTCTCTCTGTCTTTACAATTTATAAACCCGTCTACCTTACAGACTCATAATGCAAATATTTAATCTGTCCAACAAATTCCTTAGCATGCTGTTTTATATTTTTGTCTGTTACTGCAGCCTTCAGTCTGCTCTAATCGTTACCTCTTTTCATCATGTCAAGAAGAAACTCCAAAACCCCCTCAGGCCCACTTCTGGCAGAAATAAAATAAAATCTACAGAATGACACCAGCAAAAACTCACTCATGCCTACGAGGAAGGTATTTCTATCTCAATGCATACTCATTAAGCGTCACCAATCTCTATCCCAAAAATTACGGATCTTCTCACAAAACTCACCAGTCAAAAACCCCCCCTTACGATACCTTTAACCTTTGCCCTACCTCAGGCACAGTCCCACCAGCAGTTCAGCACACAGTTATAAACAAACCCTCTACCCATAGTCACTTCTCCTAATATGCTGAAGGATTCTAGACCTATTTCTACTATGTGCTCTATCACCAAAACACTTGAAAAACTTTTATACAAGCTACTACTTAAGCACATTAACAGCTATGGCCTGTTACGTAATGCCCAGCATGGCATAAGAATGCCATCAGTACGTTTACTACTCTAGGCATGGCCACTGATAGTATTTATTGTAACCTGAATGAGACCCTTATTACTGCTGGTCTCTTTGTTAACAGGACAAGGGCTTCTGAAATGGCCAACCATTGCATTCTTCTCAATAAATTCAAAAGACACAGCTTTAGAGATAACATTATCTCTTGGTTTCACAGTTATTTAAAAGATAGAACCTTCCAAGTGCATACCAATGTCTCATCCTATATTGTTGGTAAATTTAATACAGGTGTGCCACAAGGACCTGTGCTAGGTCCTCTTCTCTAATACAGGTGTGCCACAACAGTCTATGCTAGGTCCTCTTCTTAGGTTCATAGGCTCATAGGTAGGTACTAGGCTAGATGCCTGAAGGCATTTATAAGCCTAGCCGGAATGTGCTGGCTTTCGCCACCCCCTTAGATTAGTTCTCTGTGCCTCTGTCCAGCAGAGCCATTGAAGTGATCCCTGGGATAAACTTTCTGTTTCCCATCCACTCTTCAAGGTTTCTCTTGAAGAGGGTTAGTGAGGAGCTTTGCCTAATGTAGATTGGAATCTTGTTCTAGAGCATGGGAAGTCTCTGGGACAGGAATCTATCCCTCCAACATGTCCTATTTATTGTTGTGGTGAGGTTTAGATCCCTGGAGCATGTGACTCGAGGGGATATGGTTTTCTTTAGGTGGAGCATGTCCATCAATTCTGAGTTGGACATTGCCTTGTATGTCAGGCAGAGATCACCTCTGAGTAGGCGGTATGCAACCTTGTACATCTGGAGTTTCTTCAGTCGAGCTGCATAGGGCATCTGCTTGAGGCCAGTGATCTTCTTGGTGAGGTACTTCTGTGGTCTTTCCAGTTGTTGCAGGTGTCTTGTAAGGGACAGCCCAAATGGGGCATTGTACTCTATGATGGGTCTGGTGAATGATGTGTAGAGGGGCCCAATGACCTTTTTCGATCTAGATGCTAACCCTTTTGTGATTAGGTGGGCCACATAGAAGGATTTTCTAATCACTTTGGCAATGTGATTATCAAAGGAGATGTTACTATCTACTTGGGTCCCCAGATCCCTTATTACGTCTTCTGTATTTAGGGGGCTGCCACCTATGTGATAGCTTGTGGGTACTTTGTTTTTTCCAAAAAGGCTGACTATGCACTTTTTGGCATTTAGCTTGAGGCTATGGTTTTGACACCAGGTATCTGTCTCAGTGAGACCTTTTGGAGGATGTCTGTGTCAGCCAGAGAGTCAGTTATAGCCCCTGGTTTGCAGTCATCTGCGAACTTGGTCAGCTATAGTCCTTTTTTCCTTGCCTGTACCTCTGAGAAGTATATGCCGAACAGGAGGGGTCCTAGGGCTGTGCTCTGGGGAATGCCACTTGTAACCGGTTTAGAGTCAGACATAGCTCCCACAACTCTTACAATGTGAGTTCTGTCCATGAGCCAGTTGACAACCCATCTTGTGATGTAGGGGTTTATGTTTAGGCTGGTGAGCTTATCTATAATACCTGAGTGGGGAATGGTATTGAAGGTTTTTGCGAGGTCTAGGTAGGCTGTGTGGACCACCTTTCCCTCGTGTATAGCCTTGGTAGCTGTCTCAAAGAATTCCACCAGGTTTAGGAGGCACAATCTGCCTTTAACAAAGCCAAACTGGGTAGGGTCCAGTGTTTGGAGGTTCCCAATGTATCTGTTAATGTGATCCATGATGATGCACTCCATAGCTTTGCAGACCAAGCTAGTCAGGCTTATAGGGCAATAGTTCCTGGGGTCCTTTGTGGCTTCACCTTTGTGGAGTGGAATAACCATTACTGTGCACCACTCTGTAGGCACATAGCCTGTGGATAGGCTGAATTTAAACAGTGTGTTTAGGTGAGGGGTTAGTTCATCTTTGAGCTCATGTAGGACGCAGCCAAGGACACTGTCCGGTCCCATTGATGCTTTGTTTTTGGTTTTGGAGAGGGCTGTTGTAACCTGAGTGTCTGTGATTTCAGGGGCACTACATTCTTCTGGTATAGTTATGGGCCCTTTTGGGAGTGAGAGGGAGGTGAAGTTTGTACTGAACCTGTCTGCCACGATGTTGGCTTAATCGGTCAGTTCAGTGTATTTTGTGCCATTCTGCACTAACTCTGAGCAGATCTGAGAATTGCCACTTAGATTCTTGACATAGCTAAAGAATGCCTTATGGTTATCTTTGGAGTTCATGACAATTTTTCTTTCAAAGCTAGCCTTGGATGATTTTATGAGGGGACGTAGTTTCTTGCTGATACTGATCAGGGATGTCTTCCCTTCTTGGGATTTTACTCTTTTCTGTACTAGTTTAATCCTATTATTGTATAGCTTGTTTATGGCAGGGGGCCACCAGACTGGTTTCCTTTTCTTGGAGGAGTGAGTCTTGGTTTTGTTTGGGATAGCATGATCCATGCATTCTTGTAGGTGCCCATAGAGTGCATTAGTAAAGGATTTTGCAGCTTGGACAGCGTTATCCTTTAGCATGGGGACATTGAAACTTCCCACCTCGGACTTAAGTAATGTGAAGCTTGCTTTTGAAAAGTTTTTCATGGTGGTTTCTTTGACTGGGGGTGGTGGCGGAATGTGGCTATCCAGAGTGATTAGTTTATGGTCATATCTAACCCACTAGGGGCTGATGTCCGATGTGGAACACCGGTCGCCCATGTTGGTGATGACCAGGTCCAATATGTTGTCACCTCTGGTGGGGGTATTGACCAATTGAAACAGGGCATTTGAGTTTATAAATTCTAGGAAATGTTGGGCAAGGGAGTTTGCACTTGAGTAGTACTCCCAGTTAATGTTTGGGTAATTTAAATCACCCAATTTCAGGGTGTTTGGTAGGACCTTTATGTTTCCCAGTGTTTCCAGGAATGCGGAGTGGGGGTTCTGAGACATGGTGGGTGATCTGTAGCAAGCTATAATTTGAATAGCAGTTTTGCCCATTGTTAGTTGCATGTGGATGATTTCTGAAGCATTGTGCTGTGCCACTAACCTGGAGGTGTGGGTATCCTTGATGAATAGGGATACCCCTCCACCTTTTGTATTTCGGTCTGGGTTTTGTGGCCAAAATGTATGGTATGAGTTGTAGCCTGGTAATGCTGGGGTGCTCTCTGGAGCCTTAAACCAGGTTTCTGTTACTGCACATATATTGATTTTCTCCATACTGAGGAGTGCCTCAAGTGTGTGCATTTTGAGGTTTAGACTTCTGGCATTGAGGAGCATTACCCTCAGTTTTTTGTTACTTGTGCTATTTATGGTGGTGGGTTTGTCTTTTGAGCCTTGCCTAAAAAGGCACCATGGGGGTCGCAAGAGCTCTGGCCAGTATTCAAAAGCCTAAGAGTGACATGTGCAAGCCATCCCTAATGAAGCAGCGTGGCTTGTCGAGCATGTCATCCCAGGCTGAAAGACACTGTATCCCCTTTGAATGACACCAGAAGCTTAGCCAATTTTTGAAATTGATAATTTTTTCTCTATACCATGGTATCATTCTTGGTGAGGACAGGATGCTACTTAGGGTCAGGGTCATACCGGCCTGGGCTACATGATCAGAGAGCCCCTCCATGTCTCTTTTCATGTAGTCCAGGGAGGTACAGCTCAGGTCATTCACACCAACATGGACAATGACAGAGTCATATTTGTACTTGTTCTGGAGTGACCTGAGTGCTTGTGTTATGTGATGGATCCTGGCACCCGACAGGGAGCTAACATTAACTTTTTCCTTGTTCAGCCTAGTGAGTGGGACGTCAGTGTGCCTGACTATAGAGACACCTATTACTAGTGTGTTGCATATGTTATTTTGCCTTAAGGGCTGTGATTGCATGGCAAACCGGTTTTGTGAAGTATGTGTTTCATGGTTTGTGTTGGGGGGGGGTGGAGGTTGCTTGGATGTCTGCTTTGGAGGTCTCTGTTGCTTTTGCAGATTTTTATTCAGAGCCTCAGAGTATGTTTTCGTGTATTTATATGTGTTTTTTTGCCGGTGCTGGTTTCATAGCTCTATGTGAGACTGGTGGTGTGATGCAAGTAATTCCCTTCTCCTCTTGACTGCCTGGTCCAGTCTTGGTTTGAGAGAGCTTAGCCTCCAGTTTGGCTGTATAATTGCATCTCTCACATGTATTAGTGTTTTGTGGAAGGAGGAGGGGGTTGTCTGTGTACATGAGGCAATTGTAACATTGCCTCAAAATTCCCAGATTCACCAGTTGGACCGGAGAGTACACCTGAAACTGCCCTTTGGAAATGCCTGGATAGGTACAGTGAACTGTTTTACTGATTGGCTGGTAAGGTCAAATAGAGAAACTTGCCATTCTATACAGTGTGGGGGGGTGGTCTAGTGCTAAGGTTTATTAGTGTTTGCTATGAGTTTTGAGCAAGTGCCGGGATGAGAAGTGAATGGTTTGTGTGCTTAAGTTGAAAGTTTGTCTAGTTCCAAGGGAAAAATTGAAGAGTAGACTTTGTGGAGCCAGGAATAGTTATACCCTATCTAAATGGCGATGCCCGGTGCACAAAACCGCGCAAATGCAGGTTTTATAGCAGGGAAATGAAAGAGATAGAAATTAGCCTAAAATGGCCAATAAACTACTAATTTCTGGGCTGACTCCACTCCTCCAGGGACAGATAGGCTGCTCAAAGCCCCCTCTCTCACAGTGAACAGAGAAATTTCCTTCTATCCAAGTAAGGTATGGGCAAATTCTCTAATACAGGTGTACCACAAGGGTCTGTGCTAGGTCCTCTTCTCTAACACAGGTGTACCATGAGGGTCTGTGCTAGGTCCTCTTCTCTAACACAGGTGTACCACAAGGGTCTGTGCTTCCCTGTTCTCTCTTTGTTAATGATCTCACCCTAGAATTACCAAATATTAGATTAAAAATGTATGCAGAGAATAGGTTGCTCCTGCAGTCCAGTACTAGCTGCTCTTACCAGTAAACCAAGTTGCAGGACAATTTCATTCAGTTATGTACCTGGTCACTACTAACAAATTACTAATTAACCCCAAGAAAGTCAATGTCATGGTCTCAGCCAAAAAAATGACACAGTACTCCAACTATTCTATCAAAAGACCATAATGGGAACAGAATACATAACGCCACTAAACAGAGATACCTAGGCCCAGTACTCGAGCCAACCCTTTCCTTTTCCAGACACACACACAGACACACACACACACACACACACACACACACACACACACACACACACACACACACACACACACACACACGCACACACACACACACACACACATGCACAATTGCACACACACGCCTTTACACACGCACACACACACGCACACACACACACACACACACACACACACACACACACACACACACACACACACACACACACACACACACACACACACACACACACACACACACACACACACACACACACACACACACACACACACACACACACACACATGTTGTAACTAATAGTCCTTTTTCAATTATTACTATGTTAGAGGACCTGCACCTCATTTCACCTGCTACTTGCAGGTTATTGCTAAAAATATTTTAATACCCAGGCTTGTATATGGCCTTCCTTTTCTCATTATGCTTTTAGCCCACAATGCTCACAGAATACAGACAGCTAAAAATAAAATCTGCAGATACATTGTATTAGCAGACACCCATCCACAGCACTGCACTTTGCTAAAAAATTCCAAATATCTTTCAGTGCTTCATAGGGCCATTTGTTTCCAAGTGCTGTTATTTACAAGGTGCTAAATCATGTTCTCTGTACCTCTTTAAGGGTGAAATTATCTTTACAAGACAAACCTTGTATACTCATAACTACAAAGGAAAAGGATTTCTCTCTAGTATTCCTGTCATTTAAAACTGTTGTAGAAGAGACAGCCTTCCGTAGATTGGGACCTAATACCTGGAACCACCTGTCCACACACATAAAAAAATCTAGAAATTAGTAAAAGCTTCAGAGATGCACTTAAAAAGCATCTCCAATTAATCTACATGCAACTGCTACCATGACAGTTTGGTAACTTACCATCCCATGTCATGAATAATAAAATATATTTAATAAACCTTTCTGAACCTTAATCCTAAGGTGCCATCTTATAAGCAAATATTTTGCATGTATGTAAGAGATTATATATTATATGTAGGAACTCACTGCATTTTATGCACACATTAGCTTGCATTTTGTATATATTTTTTCTACATGCACTCTGGGTCTTTTAATGTTACCCTATCTGCATTCGGTCTCACAATGCTCTAATTTTGTATATAATATTGATATTATAAGTAGGATTGCATTGCATTTTATGCACACATTACCTTGCATTTTGTATATATTTTTTCTACATGCACACTGATTGCATCTTTTAATGTTACCCAATCTGCATTCGGTCTCAGTATGCTCTCATTTTGTACATAATATTTGTATTATATGTAGGATCGCACAGCATTTTATGCACACATTAGCTTGCATTTTGTATATATTTTTATCTACATGCACACTGACTAGATCTTTTATTGTTACCCTATCTGCATTCAGTCTCACTATGCTCTCATGTTGTATATAATATTGTTGACAGAAAGACCAATGTGTATCTTCAGCTCTTTGTCCCTGGGTCATGGCTGAAAAGGGTCAATAGACTAGTCAAATGACACAGTGAATAAATAATAAATAAATAAATACATACAGTAATTATGTTCTTAATCTCAGAAGCACAATACAGCAATGTGCCAAGCTGATTGTGAACAATGTTACCTACACTGAGGCTGAAGATATAGAGAACCTACTGCTTGGTAGATTAATGTCTAACTTTACCACTTTCTCTCCTCTGTCTACCCCATAAGATACACCTGAAACTGGCTTGCATCCAGCTATCATACAAGACCAGGTCCTAAAAGAGGCATCAAAAGTTAAAAGTACTGCATTAATGTGTCCTGACAGTTTCCCTGGCTGCATCTTAAAAAGCATGAAGCACAATTTAGCTACCCCTAACAGCATTGTTTAACCCCTCGTCCCAAACAGGTTTTGTACCAATCGAATGGAGAATAACTACAGTCATATTCCTGCATAAGGGAAAGTCTTCCATAGACCCAGGCAATTTCAGAGCCATAAATCTATCCAGCTTCATATGCAAAGTCATGGAAAAAATTACCATGTAATTAATCAGTAAGAACACAGGAAACCTCCAAACACTGGACCCTTCTCAGTTTGGATTCATCAATGTCAGGTCAAGATTGCTGAACCTGGAGAATTTTTTGAAAAAGCCACCAAAGCAATGGATGAAGGTAAAATGGTACATACCACATACCTCAACCTGACCAAAGCTTTTAACATAATTCCCCACTCAGCCATAGTAGAAAAACTAAATAAACTGGAACTAAACCCCTACATCACTCATTGATTGCCAAATGGCTCACAGATAGGACACAGGAGATCAAAACAGGGAAGCTACCTCCACAAAGAGATCAGTTACCAATGGAGTCCCCCAGGGTTTAGTGTTGGGACCTCTCATGCTTGGCATCTACTTCTCTGAAGCAAAGGCTAATATCAAAGGGCACTGAGGAAGTTTGCAGATGACTACAAGCTAGGAGCAGTCATTGAATCCCTCAATGGCTTAATCACCCTGCATGAAAGTATGTTCCAAATAAATAACTGGTGCCAAGGTCATGGACTGAAAGTAAATGCCAACAATGCATTATTGTATCTTTTGGGAAATTATCTGGCCTGGGGAATTATTACATTGACAATACACCCTTAAGATTTCACTCACTTCTTTAGGATTTGAGAACTTATGTGGATAGTGACCTAACTTTTGACCAAGGTATGTTTACTGTCATAAGACAGTCCTATATCATGCAGTTTACAGACAAAGTGATTTGGCCAAAATCTAGGTATGTCATTGCCCTCCTTTACTCAGCCCTCGTTAGGCCAATCATTGAATATAATGCCCCCTTTGGCATGCATCTGTCCAGACACATGCAACAACTGGAATGCCCACAGAGGTACCTTACTAAGGCCCAAACAACTTGTCCTACATGGACTGACTCAAAGCCCGTCCACTGTACTCTGTGACCTGTATCTGGCATACAAGGCATCCTCTACCCCATTACTGATAGACCTCCTTTACATGTGTAAAGCACACAGTACCAGCATTACTGTTCTAAAGACTTAAACTTTACCCGTGATATAAATAGGACCTGCTGGAGAGACAGGTATGCATCTCAGAGACTACAACTTCTGTGGAACAGGCTCCCATCCATGTGATGCAGAGTTCTTCCCTAGCCCAATTTAAGTGTAACTCAGACAACTGGATGGGAAACAGTAAATTCATCCCTGGTTTAGCACATATGTCTCTAATGGACACAGCCTGTAAATGGTTCACCTCCTAGGCCCCTGCTTGTAAATGTTTCACCTCCAAAACCCCTGCTTTCACTAATCAAGGGTACCAAAACTTGTCAGAAATTTGGGATGCGTGGCTCAGCTTAAAATGGCCCTAATGGTGATTAGCCTAGTAAACAGCTATAAACCTTTAAATCTCTCAGAAATACTACCTCCAGGGATCTAAATCTTTTCTGTAATATTAACAGAATGATTTGGATGGGCAGGTATATTACTGAAATGATACTGCTGCTGTGGAACAGACTCCCATCCACATTAAAGTAAATTTCATCCCTGTCCATATTCAAGTACAACTTGGATTTATATATGGTAACAGAAAATTTACCCACAAGACTGTCTGCTGTATGACTAATGGACAAAGGTAGCTCTTAAATGCTTTATCCATTGCATGGGTCCCCTCAGATAATCTATAGTATAATCACAGTTATGCTCACTAGGGGTAATAAATAATTATCAACCACAGAATGGGCAAGATCAATTTGTAACTAATGAGATAGGTTATTTCAAGCACCACATGAGAAATTAGCCTTGAAATGGCCTGCAGGGACAGCTAGCCTAGTAGTTACTATGAAATTATAAATGTGTAAAATCAGTGCTAATGAGACATAACAATTAATAATACCCGAATCCACACTTACCCCAAGCCTCACTGAGGCATTGCAGGCTCTCCTGATGCACCTCTTAGTATTCTTCAATCTCTGCAGTGGCCACATATAAGAAAAAAATATTAGTGAAGACTCATGTGTGTTGTCATGTCATGCTGGTGTATTGCATGATTATGGGTGTAGTCATGGTGGGTTGTATTACATGGTTATGCTGGGTAGTCATAGTGGTGTATTGCATTGTTATGGGGTAGTCATGATGGGGTGTATTGCATGGTTATGGTGGGAGCAATGGTAGTGTATTGCATGGGTATGGGAAGTAGTCATGGTGGTGTGCTGTATGGTTATGTGGGGTGGTCATGGTGGTGTATTGCATGGTTATGGGTAGTAGTCATGGTGGGATGTATTACATGGTTATGGGGGGAGTCATGCTGGTGCATTGCATGGTTATGGAGGGTTGTCATGGTGAGGTGTATTGCACAGTTATGAGGAAGTAGTCATGGTGGTATATTGCATGTTTATGGGGTAGTCATGGTGGTGTATTGCATGGTTATGGAGAAGTCATGGTGGGATGTATGGCATGGTTATGGGGTAGTCATGGTAGTGTGTTGCAATGTTATGGGGGTAGTCCTGGTGGTGTATTGCATGGTTATGGAGTGTAGTCATGGTGGGGTGTATTGCATGGTTATGGGTGTAGACATGGTGGGGTGTATTGCATGGTTATGGGGGAGTCATGCTGGTACATTGCATGGTTATGCAGGGTAGTCATGGTGGGGTGTATTGCATAGTTATGGGGAAGTAATCATGGTGGTATATTGCATGTTTATTGGGATAGTCATAGTGGTGTATTGCATGGTTTTGGGGAAGTCACGGTGGTGTGTATGGCATGGTTGTGGGGTAGTCATGGTAGTGTGTTGCAATGCTATGGGGGTAGTCCTGGTGATGTATTGCATGTTATGGAGTGTAGTCATGGTGGGGTGTATTGCATGGTTATGGGTGTAATCATGGTGTGGTGTATTGCATGGTTATGGGATAGTCATTGCGGGGTGTATTGCATGGTTATGGGGGAGTCATGCTGGTGCATTGCATGGTTATGGAGGGTAGTCATGGTGGAGTTTATTGCTTAGTTATGGGGAAGAAGTCATAGTGGTATATTGCATGTTTATGGGGTAGTCATGTTGGTGTATTGCATGGTTATGGGGTAGTCATGGTGGGGTGCATTGTGTGATTATGGAGAATTGTCTTGGTTTGTTGTATTGCATGGTCATATGGTTATGGGGTAGTCATGGTGGTGAAGTGTTTGGTTATGCAGTAGTCATGGTGGGGTGTATTGCATGTTTATGGGGGTGGTCATGGTGGAGTTTTGCATGGTTATTGAGTATAGTCATGGTGGAGTGTATTGCATGGTCATGGTTGGTAGTCATGGCAGTGTATTGCATGGTTATGGGGAGTAATCATGGTGGTGTATTTCATGGTTATGGAGTGTAGTCATGCTAGTATGTTGCATGGTTATTAGGATAGTCATAGGGGAGTGTATTGCATGGTTAAGGGGGGGTAGTCATGATAGGGTGTATTGCATGGTTATGTGGGGTAGTCATGGTACTGTATTGCATGGTTATGGGGTAGTCATGGTGGGGTGCATTGAATGGATATGGGGAGTTGCCATGGTGTGTTGTATTACATAGCTATATGGTTATGGAGGTTGTCATGTTAGTGAAGTGCATACTTATGGGGGGTAATGATGGTGGAATGTATTGAATAGTTCTGATGGCTGGTCATGATATTATATTGCATGGTTATAAGGCTATACATGGTCCATTGCATGGGTATGGGGACTAGCCATGGTGGTGAATTGCAGGGTTATGGGGGGGTAGTCATGGTGGTGTATAGGTTATGGGTGTAGTCATGGTAGTGTAGTCCATGTTTATGGGGGTAATCAAGATGGTTTATTGCATGGTTATGGGATAATCATGGTGGTGTATTGCATGGTTATAGGGTATAGTCATGGTGGTGTATTGCATAGTTATGTGGGGTAGTCATGGTGGTGTATTGCACTGTTATGGGGTAGTCATGGTAAAGTGTATTGTACAGTTATGGAGTAGTTATGCTGGTGTATTGCATGGTTATTGGGTAGTCATGGTTGGTATATTGCATACTTATGAGGGTAGTCTTGGTGGCGCATTGCATGGTTATGGGGTGCAGTCATGTTTGTGTATTGCACAGTTATGTGGGGTAGTCATGGTAGTGTATTGCATGGTTATGAGGTGCAGTCATGGTGGGGTGTATTGTATAGTTATGGTGTAGTCATGTTCGTGTATTGCATGGTTATGGGGTGTAGTCATGGTGGTGTATTGCATAGTTATGTGGGGTAGTCATGGTGGTGTATTACACTGTTATGGGGTAGTCATGGTAAAGTGTATTGTACAGTTATGGAGTAGTTATGCTGGTGTATTGCATGGTTATTGGGTAGTCATGGTTGGTATATTGCATACTTATGAGGGTAGTCTTGGTGGCGCATTGCATGGTTATGGGGTGCAGTCATGTTTGTGTATTGCACAGTTATGTGGGGTAGTCATGGTAGTGTATTGCATGGTTATGAGGTGCAGTCATGGTGGGGTGTATTGTATAGTTATGGTGTAGTCATGTTCGTGTATTGCATGGTTATGGGGTGTAGTCATGGTGGTGTATTGCATGGTTATGGGGTAGTCATGGTAGGGTACATTGTGTGATTATGGGGAATTGTCTTGGTTTGTTGTATTGCATGGTCGTATGGTTATGGGGTAGTAATGGTGGTGAAGTGCTTGGTTATGCAGTAGTCATGGTGGGGTGTATTGCATGGTTATGTGGGTGGTCATGGTGGAGTATTGCATGGTTATGGAGTATAGTCATGGTGGGGTGTATTGCATGGTCATGGTTGGTAGTCATGGCAGTGTATTGCATGGTTATGGGGAGTAGTCATGGTGGTGTATTGCATGGTCATGTAGTGTAGTCATGCTAGTACGTTGCATGGTTATTAGGATAGTCATAGGGGAGTATATTGCATGGTTAAGGGGGTAGTCATGATAGGGTGTATTGCATGGTTATGTGGAGTAGTCATGGTGCTGTATCACATGGTTATGGGGTAGTCATGGAGGGGTGCATTGCATGGATATGGGAGTTGTCATTGTGTGTTTTATTGCATGGTTATATAGTTATGGAGGTTGTCATGTTGGTGAAGTGCTACTTATGGGGGGTAATGATAGTGGAGTGTATTGAATGGTTCTGATGGCTGGTCATGGTATTATATTGCATGGTTATAAGGCTAGACATGGTGTTGCATTGCATGATTATGGGGGCTAGCCATGGTGGTGTATTGCAGGGTTATGGGGGGGTTAGTCATGGTGGTATATAGGTTATAGGTGTAGTCATGGCAGTGTAGTCTATGGTTATGGGGGTAGTCAAGATGGTTTATTGCATGGTTATGGGATAGTCATGGTGGTGTATTGCATGGTTATGGGGTATAGTCATGGTGGTGTATTGCACTGTTATGGGGTAGTCATGGTAAAGTGTTTTGTACAGTTATGGGGTAGTTATGCTGGTGTATTGCATGGTTATTGGGGTAGTCATGGTTGGTATATTGCATACTTATGAGGGTAGTCTTGGTGGTGCATTGCATGGTTATGGGGTGCAGTCATGTTTGTGTATTGCACAGTTATGTGGGGTAGTCATGGTGGTGTATTGGATAGTTATGAGGGGCAGTCATTGTTGGGTGTATTGCATAGTTATGGTGTAGTCATGGTGGTGTATTGCATGGTTATGGGTTGTAGTCATGGTGGTGTATTGCATGATAATGGGGTGTAGTCATGTTGAGGTATTGCATGGTAATGGTGTTTAGTCATAGTGGTGTATTGCATGGTAATGGGGTGCAGTCATGGTGGTGTATTGCATGGTTATGGAGTGTAGTCATGGCTGGGTGTATTGCACTGTTATGGGGTAGTCATGGTAAAGTGTTTTGTACAGTTATGGGGTAGTTATGCTGGTGTTTTGCATGGTTATTGGGGTAGTCATGGTTGGTATATTGCATACTTATGAGGGTAGTCTTGGTGGTGCATTGCATGGTTATGGGGTGCAGTCATGTTTGTGTATTGCACAGTTATGTGGGGTAGTCATGGTGGTGTATTGGATAGTTATGAGGGGCAGTCATTGTGGGGTGTATTGCATAGTTATGGTGTAGTCATGGTGGTGTATTGCATGGTTATGGGGTGTAGTCATGGTGGTGTATTGCATGATAATGGGGTGTAGTCATGGTGGTGTATTGCATGGTAATGGTGTTTAGTCATAGTGGTGTATTGCATGGTAATGGGGTGCAGTCATGGTGGTGTATTGCATGGTTATGGAGTGTAGTCATGGCTGGGTGTATTGTATAGTTTTGGGGGTAGTCATGGTGGTGTATTGGATAGTTATGAGGGGCAGTCATTGTGGGGTGTATTGCATAGTTATGGTGTAGTCATGGTGGTGTATTGCATGGTTATGGGGTGTAGTCATGGTGGTGTATTGCATGATAATGGGGTGTAGTCATGGTGGTGTATTGCATGGTAATGGGGTGTAGTCATAGTGGTGTTTTGCATGGTAATGGGGTGTAGTCATGGTGGTGTATTGCATGGTTATGGAGTGTAATCATGGCTGGGTGTATTGCACAGTTTTGGGGGTAGTCATGGTGGTGTATTGCATGGTTCTGGGGTAGTCATGGTGGTGTATTGAATGGTTAGTTGTTAGCCATCTTGGTTTACTGCATGGTTATGGGGTAGTCATGGTATTGTTTTTTGCATGGTTATATGGTGTAGTCATGGTGGTGTATTGCATGCTTATGAGTGGGTAGTCATGGTGAGGTATTGCATGGTTATGGGATGTAGTCATAGTTGGGTGCACTGCAAGGTTATGGCAGTAGTCATAATGGTGTACTGCATGGTTATGGAGTAGTTGTGATGGTATATTGCATGGTTACAGGGTATACTCATCGTGGAATGTATTGTATGCCATTGGGGTAGACATGGTGGTGTATTGTACATTTATGCAAGTAATCATGGTTATGTATTGCATAGTTATGAGGGTAGTCATGGTGGGGTGCATTGCTTGGTAATGGGGAGTAGTCATGGTCGGGTCTACTGCATAATTTTGTGGGTAGTCATGGTGGTGTATTGCATGACTATGTGGGTAGTTATGGTGGGGTGTATTATATTGTTCTGGGGAGTAGTCATGGTAGATTGTATTATATAGTTATGCGGAGTAATCATGCTGGTGTCTATTGCATGGTTATGGAGTATTAATTGTAGTGTATTGCATGGTTATTGGTGGTAGTCATGGTGGTGTACTGCATGTTATACACAGTGGTCATGGTGGTGTATTGCATGGTTATGGGTAATAGTAATGTTGGGGTGTATTGAGTGGTTATGCAGGGTAGTCATGGTGGTGTATTCCATGGCTATGGAGTTTAGTCATGGTGGGGTGTATTGCATGGTTATGGGGGTAGTCATGGTATTGTATTGGATGGGTATGGAATGTAGTCATGGTGACGCATTGCATGGTTATGGAGTGTAGTCATGGTGGTCTACTGCATGGTTATGGAGAGTAGTCATGGTGGCATGTATTGCATGATTATGGGGGATAGTCATGTTGGTGTATTGCATGGTTTTGTGGGTACTCATAGTTGTGTTTTGCATGGTTATGGAGAGTAGTCATGGTAGTGTATTGCATGGTTATTGGGGTAGACATAGGGGAGTTTATTGCATGATTATGGGAGTAGTCATGCTGGTATATTGCATGGTTATAAAGTGTAGCCATGGTGTGGTGTATTGCGTGGTTATGGGGGTAGTCTTGGTTTAGTTTATTGCATGATTATGGATAGTCATGGTGGGGTGTATTGCATAGCTGTGTGGGGTAGTCCTGGTGGTGCATTGCATGGTTATTGCGTTAGTCATGGTGGGGTATGTTGCCATGTCATGTGGTAGTCATGGTGGTGTATTGTATGGTTTTGGAGGTAGGCATGGTAGTGTATTGCATGATTATTAGTGAGGTCATTATTCCCCTGTACTCTTCACTTATCAGACCAATGATTGAGTACAATGCCCCATTCGGGATGTATCTCACCCGACATCTGCAGCAAGTGGAGAGACCCCAAAAGTTCCTCACCAAAAGGATAAAGGGACTCCAAAATCTGTCATATGCTGCCAGATTGAAGAAACTCCAGCTCTATTCAGTCGCATACCGTCTGCTCAGAGGTGACATGTGCCTGACATACAAGGCCATGTCCAACCCGGTATTAATGGACATGCTCCACCTCAAAAAATCCAAATCCACCAAAACCACTAGAGCAAGCGACTTAAACCTTAGCACGGATTTAAATAGGACGTGCTGGAGGGATAGATTTATCACTCAGAGACTCCCTATGCTGTGGAATAAAATCCCGGTCCATGTGAGGCAGAGCACCTCGCTGACTCTGTTCAAGAGAAATCTAGACCTGTGGATGGGAGATCGTAGGTTTACCCCGGGAATCATCTCTGTGTCACTGCTGGACAGAGGCACAACAAACTAATGGGCACAGTATTTTTTCATATAAGGGGTGGCGTAAGCCACAAAACTTTGGGCTAGGCTTATAAATGCCTTAGGGCAGATAGCCTAGTATAAACCTATGAACCTATGAACCTATTATGTGAGGTAGGCTTGGTGGGGTGCATTGCATGCTTATGGGGAATAATCATGGTGGGGTGTACTGTATGGTTTTGGGTAGTCATGGTGACATATTGCATGATTAAGGGTGTAGTCATCGTGGTAGTGATGGTGGGGTGTGTTGCATACTTATGCTGGGTAGTCATGGCATTGTATTGCAGGTCTATATTAGAACATCAAAGTCTTTAAACTTTGAATGTTCTAATATCGACCCCTATTCAGTGAACGCTGAAAATATCGAACATGCAGAACAGTGAATATTTTCCGAAGGAAAAAATCTGCTGTTCCGAAACACATACACATACCACAAGTACACCAAAAAAAACAACAAACCACACACATGCACTTAAAATCCTACATCTAACCCTGCACTAAACTGTACATACACTACTATCTATCCACTTACCTTAATCCAAACCCTAACCCTAATGTCCGTCACTATCGCACACTCACCTCACCCATGACCTAACCCTAACTCACCTACCCCGCCCTAACCCTGACATCCGTCACAATTGCACACTTACCTGACCCTCACCCTAACCCTAACTCACCTAACCTGTGCCCTAACCCTCACGTCCACACAATCGCAAACTTACCTGAACCTGACCCGTAACTTTCCACCACAGTGCTGAAAATAGTGAAGCCACAGAAATGGCCAATCAAATTCTTTCCCTAGGAAAATAATTTGGTGTTCTGCAGCTTTGCTATTTTAATATTTAATAGGGGTTGATATTAGAACATTAGAAGTTTCAAGACTTCGATGTTCTAATATAGACCCTTGTATTGCATGGTTATAGGGCTAGTCATAGGTTCATAGGTTCATAGGTAGGTACTAGGCTATTGGCCCTAGGGCCTATATAAGCCTAGCCAAAAAGGTATCCTGGCTTTCACCACCCATGAATATTATTTTCATGTGCCTCTGTCGAGCAGAGCCACAGAAGTGATCCCCGGGGTGAATTTCCAATCTCCCATCCAGTCATCAAGATTTTTCTTGAAGAGTGCCAATGAGGAGCTTTGTTTGCTATAGATAGGTAGTTTGTTCCAGAGTATGGGAAGTCTCTGGGACAGGAATCTATCCCTCCAGCATGTTCTGTTTATTGTGGTGACAAGGTTTAGGTCCCTAGAGTGTGTAACTCGGAGGGACTGGGATTTCTTTAAGTGGAGTATATCTGGGTTTGACATAGCTTTGTATGTTAGACAAAGATTGCCTCTGAGTAGGCCATATGCGATGGAGTAAAGCTGGAGTTTTTTGAGACAGTCTACATAGGGCATCTGTTTGGGGCCAGTAATCCTCTTTGTGAGGTATTTCTGTGGTCTTTCCAGTTGTTGTAGATGTCTTGTGAGGTACATACCAAAAGGAGCATTGTATTCTATAAGGGGTCTAATGAGTTATGAGTAGAGGGGAACAATGACTTATTTTTTCCTGGATGAGAAACATTTTGTGATGAGATGTGCCATGTAGAAGGATTTCCTGACTACTGTGGTGATGTGATTATCAAAGGAGAGACTACTGTCCACCTGTGCCCCATGGTCTCTTATCACACTTTTATTGTTAAGTAGACTACCGCCTATGTGGTAGTTCATGGGTAAAGAGTTTTTACCAAAAGAGATGACAATGAACATTTTGGCATTGAGCTTGAGGCCATGGCTTTGACACCAGGCATCTGTCTCAGTGAGGCCCTTTTGTAGGATTTCCACATTGTTAGGAGTTTCGATTATGGCTACTAGTTTGCAGTCATCTGCGAACTTCATTAGCCAAAGACGTTCTGTGTTAGCCTGTACTTCAGAGAAGTAAATACCAAACAGGAGAGGACCCAGGACTGAACCCTGTAGTACTCCAATTGTCACTGATCTGAAGTCAGATTTGGAGTCTGCTACTTTCACAGTGTGGGTTCTGTCAGTGAACCAGTTGGCAACCCATCTTGAGACATAGGGATTTATACCTAGTTTAGTGAGTTTATCTATAATTCCAGAGTGGGGGATGGTGTTGAAAGCCTTGACAAGCTCTAGAAAGGTTGTGTGAACCACCTTACCCTCATCTACGGCTTTGGTGACCGCTTCAAAGAAGTCTATCAGGTTTAGGAGTCATGATCTGCCTTTTACAACCCAAACTGGGTGGGGTCCAGAGTTTGGAGATTACCAAGTTCCATGATTATACATTCCATAGCCTTGCAGACCAGGCTTGTCAGGCTAATGGGGTGGTAGTTCCTAGGGTCTGTGTTGGCTCCCCCTTTGTGGAGTGGGATAACTGTTGCTGTGCACCATTCAATGGGCACAAAGCCTGAGGTGAGGCTATGATTGAACATGGTACTTAGATGGGGTGCCAGTTAATTCTGTAGTTCAGCCTGAACACTCTAACCCAAAGATTCCTGGAGTTCATAAACTCAAATGCCATGGAACAACTAGTCACCATCCCCACAAGAGGAGAAAACATACTTGATCGCATCATCACGAACATGGGATCAAAATGTTCAACACCAGAAGTATACCCCTCACTGGTGAGATCAGATCATAAACTAATCTCGCTGGAGGTCCTCATCCCGCCCCCACCTGAAACAAAAAAGACCACAGTGAAAAACTTCTCAAAAGCTGATTTCACACTTCTAAAAACTAGTGTGGTCTCCTTTAAGGCCCCTGAGCCAGTGGTAAACATTACTCAAACCGCTGAATCACTTACAAATGCCTTCTACCAGCACCTACAGGACTGCATGGATCAGGCAATCCCAAAAAAAACTAAGACTCTCTGTACCAAAGGCAAGCGTCCAGTCTGGTGGACCCCAGCCATAAACAAGCTCTACAACAAAAGGTGGAAGCTACTACAAGATAGAGCAAAATCCCTGAAAGGTAAGACACCTTTGATCATTATAAGTAAAAAACTAAGAGCTCTCATAAAATCATCCAAGGCAAATGTTGAGAGAAAAATCGCCAAGGACTCTAAAGACAATCATAAGGCCTTCTTTAGCTATGTTAGAAACCTAGGAGGAAACTCCCAGATATGCTCAGAATTAGTTCAAAATGATGTGAAAATTAATGAACCTACACACATTGCCAACATACTGGCTGACAGGTTCAGTGCAAACTTCTCCCCCCCCTTCCCCCCAAAAGGAGAGATATCTATTCCAGAGGATTGTAGCCCCCCCGAACATCTCCAACGCCCAGGTGAGAACTGCCCTCACTAAGGCAAAAAACACAGCATCCATGGGACCGGATGGTGTCCCCGGCTGTGTGCTTCACGAACTCAACGAGGAATTAAACCCACAGTTAGGACAGCTGTTTAATCTTAGCCTCGCCTCAGGATCATGCCTTAACGAGTGGCGCATGGCGACTGTGGTCTCACTTCATAAGGGTGCCTCCACAGACCCTGGAAATTACCCCATTAGCTTGACAAGCCTTATCTGCAAAGCCATGGAGAGGATCATAATGGAACTCATAAATAAAGACATAGGGAACTTGCAGACTTTGGATCCAACCCAGTTTGGCTTTGTCAAAGGCAGATCCTGCCTCTTAAACTTGGTTGACTTTTCAAGACAGTCACCAAGGCCATTGATGAGGGAAAGGCAGTCCATACAGCCTACCTCGACCTGGCAAAGGCCTTCGACACAATACCCCACTCAGGTATCATCGAAAAACTCATCAGCTTGAATGTAAACCCATACATCACAAGATGGGTTGCAAACTGGCTAAGTGACAGAACCCACAGGGTCAGAGTTGCTGGAGCCATGTCAGACTCAAAGCCTGTCACAAGTGGTGTCCCACAGGGCTCAGTCTTGGGTCCACTCTTGTTCGGCATCTACTTTTCTGAAGTACAAGCAAACACAGGAGGGTTATGGCTGACAAAGTTTGCAGATGACTGCAAACTGGGCGCCATAGTCGAAAACACATTTGACACAGATATCCTCCAGAAGGGCCTCACAGAAATGGATAACTGGTGCCAGAGCCATGGCCTGAATTTAAACGCCAAAAAATGCATAGCCATACCCTTCAGGAAAAACAAGGTTACCCCTAGCTACCATATAGGTGGCAATCCACTGAGCACAGAAAAAGTCATCAGGGATCTGGGGACCCAGGTTGACAGTAGCCTTTCATTTGACACTCATGTTGCTAAAGTAGTTAGGAAAACCTTCTATATCGCCCACCTGATCATGAAGGGATTCACATCTAGATCAAGGGAGGTCATCGTCCCCTGTACTCATCACTCATTAGACCTATGATTGAGTACAATGCCCTGTTCGGAATGTATCTGACCAGACACCTGCTGCAGCTTGAAAGGCCCCAAAAGTTCCTCACCAAAAGGATAAAGGGTCTCAAAAATATGTCTTATGCTGCCCGACTGAAAGAACTCCAGCTCTATTCAGTCTCATACCGCTTGCTCAGAGGTGACCTGTGCCTGACATATAAGGCCATGTCAAACCCAGATTTGATGAATATGCTTCACCTCAAAAAATCTAGATCCCTCAGAACCACAATGGCGGGAGACTTAAACCTTGACACGGTTATAAATAGAATGTGCTGGAGGGACAGATTCATCACCCAGAGACTCCCTATGCTGTGGAACAAAATCCCGGTACATGTGAGGCAGAGCACCTCTCTGGCCTTGTTCAAGAGGAATTTTGACCAATGGATGGGAGATCGCAGATATACCCCAGAGATTACTTCAGTGTCACTGCTTGACAGAGGCACAGCAAAATGATAGGCATAGTTTTTATTCAAACTAAAGGGGTGGCGAAAGCCACATAACTATGGGCTAGGCTTGTAAATGCCCTTGGGCAGATAGCCTAGTATGAACCTATGAACCTATGAACCTATGTAGAATGCAGCCTGGGATCTTGTCAGGTCCCATGGATGCTGTGCTCTTGGCTTTGCAGAGTGTGTTTTTTACCTGTGCAGCCATGCAGCCGTGATTACAGGAACTTTGCATTATTCTGGTATAGAGATGGGCCCTTTAGGGGGTGAGAGGGGGGTAAAGATAGCACCGAACCTATCTGCCAGGTTGTTGGCAATATCGGTTGGTTCTGTATATTTAGTGCCATTGTGCTGTAACTCAGAGCAGACCTGAGTGTTGCCATTGAGATTCTTGACATAGCTATAGAATGCTTTGTGGTTGTCTTTAGAATCAGTGGTGATTTTGTTTTCGTAACTTGCTTTGGAGGATTTTATGAGGGATCTCAGCTTCTTACTGAGGCTGGCCAGGGAGTTCATCCAATCATGGGATTTTAATCTTTTTTGCAACAGTTTCTTTCTTCTGTTGTAGAGTTTGTCTATGGCAGGGGACCACCAGATTGGCTTCTTTTTTGGAAGATAGCATCTTGCTTCTGTTAGGGATTGCATGATCCATGCATTCATGTAAGTGCTTATAAAGTGCATTTGTGTAGGATTCAGCAGTCGTACCTCTATTGTCCGTCTGCATGGGTGTCATAAAGTTTGCCAATTCTGTCTTAAGAAGCGTAAAGTTGGCTTTGGAGAAATGTTTTACGGTGGTTTCCCTAATGGCGGGTTTGGGTGGTATGTGGATGTCTAGGGTGATTAGCTTGTGGTCGGATATGACCAATGAAGAATTGATCTCTGGAGTGGAACAACGGTTGCCCATGTTGCTAATAACCAGCTCTAGGATATTGGTGCACCTGGTGGGGGTGTGGATAAGTTGATCCAAAGTGTTGAAATTTATGAATTCCAGAAAATGTTGAGCAAAATAGTTGGTGCATGAGTATTTTTCCCAGTTAATGGTGGGGTAGTTGAAATCGCCCATTATTAGGGTGTTAGATTGTACCCTAATATTTTCCAGTGTATCAAAAATGAGGAGTGGGAATCGTGGGGCATAGTAGGGGACCTGTAGCAAGCTATAATTTGGATTGCGATCTTGCCCAGAGTTAGTTGCACTTGGATAATCCCGGATGCATTATGCTGAGCAACTAGCCTGGAGATATGGATATCCTTAATGAATATGGACACACCTCAAGCATTAGTGTTTCGGTCCAGGTTAGGTGGCCGAAAAGTGTGGTATGAATTATAGCCTGGTAATGCAAGGGTGCTCTCTGAAGCCATCAACCAGGTCTCTGTCACTGCACAGATGTTGATATTCTCAATTTTAAGGAGTGCCACGAGTCAGCGCATTTTGAGGTTTAGACTTCTAGCACTGAGTAGCATTACCCTCAGACTTTGCTTGCTTTTACCTGTTACAGTGGTGAATTTGTCATTTGAACCTTGCCTAAAAAAGGCACTATAGGGGTGGCAAGAGCCTTAGACAGTATACAGAATCCCAAGAGCGACAGGTGCAGGCAATCTCTGGCAAAGCATCGTGGTCCGTCAATCATGTCATACCAGGCAGACAGATGCTGGATCCCCTTAGAATGACACCAGAAGCTTAGCCAATTGTTGAAGTCAATCATTTTGCGCTTTTACTGTGATATCATTCTGGTGGTCATGGTGTTGTATTGCATGGTTATGTGGGACAGTCATGGTGTTATACTGCATGATTATGGGAGGCAGTCATGATGGTGTATTGCATGGTTATAGGAGACAGTCATGATGGTGTATTGCATAGTTATGGGGTAGTCATGGCAGGGTGTATTGCATGGGTTTGGTGGGTAGTAATGGTGGGGTGTATGACATACTTTTGTGGTAGTCATGGTGGTGTATTGCATAGTTATGTTGAGTAGTCATGGTGGTGTATTGCATGGTTATGGGGGTAGTCATGGTAAGGTGTATTGTATGTTTATGAGGGGTAGTCATGTTGGTTTATTGCATGGTTATAGGAGATAGTCGTGGTCATGTATTGCATGGTTATGAGGGGGAGTCATGGTGGGATGTATTGCCTGTTTATGGGGTAGTCATGCTGTGTTCTATTGAATACTTATGATGGTAGCCTTGGTGGTGTATTGCATGGTTATGGGGTGCAGTCATGGTTGCGTATTGGATAGTTATGTGGGGTAGACCTGGTGGTGTATTGCATGGTTATGAGGTAGTCATGGTGGAGTGTATTGCATGGTTATGGGTGTAGTTATGGTGGTGCATTGCATGGTTATGTGGTGTAGTCATGGTGGTGTGTATTGCATGGTTATGGTAGGTAATTTTAATGGGTTGTATTGTATAGTTATGGGTGGTAGTCATGGTGGTGTATTGCATGGTTATGTGGGGTAGTCATGGTGGTGTATTGCATGGTTATGGGGTGTATTCATGGTGGTGTGTATTTCATGGTTGTGGGAGTAGTCATGGTTGGTTGTATTGCTTAGCAATTGGGGGTAGTCATGGTGGTGTGTATTGCATGGTTGTGGGAGTAGTCATGGTGATGTGTTGTATGGTTAGGGCAGGTAGTCATGCTGGTATATTTCATTGTTATGCGGTAGTCATGGGGGTGTATTACATAGTTAAGGTGGTAGTTGTGGTGTTGTATTACATGAATACGGGCAGTGGTCATGGTAGGGTGCATTTCATGCTTTTGGCGGTGATGTCGCCTTATTCATAAAGGATATGCACACCTCCAGACTAGTAGTCCAACATAACGCATCAGAGATTCTTCAGGTACAACTAACACTGGGTAAGACTGCAATCCAGGTTGTAGCCTGCTATAGATCCCCCACCATGTCCCAAGACTCCCACTCCACATTCCTAAACACCCAGGAAAATATTAAGGTACAACCCAGTACCCTTATACTGGGGGACTTTAACTACCGCTCCATTAACTGGGAAAATTACTCATGTACCAACACACTAGCTCAACGTTTCCTGGAATTCATAAATTCCTGCTCCTTGGACCACCTCATTCTTACCCCGACCAGGGGTAACAACATCCTTGACCTGGTCATGACTAACATGGGTGACCATTGCTCTACACCAGTAATCAACTCCTCACTGGTCAAATCTGACCACAAGCTAATCACCATAGATATCCACATTCCACCCTCAACCCCCGTAAAGGAAACCACTGTGAAAAACTTCTCCAAAGATAACTTTGGGCTTCTAAAAACAGATGTGGCTATCTTCCCAATGCCCAAGCAAATGGAAAATAGGTGCATGACTGATGAATTGTACACCAATGCACTGTATGAACCCATACACAAGTGCATGGAACGGGTGGTCATACCAAACAGAAATACAATGTTCTTCTCCAAAAAAAGGAAACCAATTTGGTGCTCCCCTATCATAAACAAACTCTACAACAGAAGGAAGAAACTGTTGCAGAGAAAGGTGAAGTCACAAGACTGGAAAATCTCTGTTGTTAGCCTCAGCAAAAAACTGAGATTCCTCATCAAATCCTCTAAAGCTACAAAAAACAAAAATTCAGTTAATCCTGAAGACAACCACAAGGCATTTTATAGTTATATCAAGAACCTACATGGCAATACTCAGACCTGCTCTGAGCTACAGCACAATGGCAACACATATACCAAGCCAACTGATATTGCCAATATACTGTCCGATAGGTTCAGTGTGAACTTTACCCCCATTCACCCCTGAAGGGCCTATCACAATACCAGAGAAATGCCAAGTTCCTAATATCACTGCTGTACAGGTTAAAAGTGTACTGTCCAAAGCCAAGAACACAGCTTCCATGGGATCTGACAATATCCCTGGCTGTGTCCTACATGAATTACAAAGTGAACTGGCACCACACCTGAGTGCCCTGTTCAGTCACAGCCTCACTTCAGGCTTTGTTCCTACTGAATGGCGCACCACTACACTCATCCCACTCCACAAAGGGGAGTGACTACAGACCCTGGGAACTAGTGCCCCATTAGCCTGACTAGTCTGCTATGTAAGGCTATGGAGCACATCATCATGGACCTTATAAATAAGGACATAGGGAATCTCCAAACTCTGGACCCCATGCAGTTTGGATTTGTGAAGGGTAGATCATGCCTGCTCAACCTGATAGACTTCTTCAAGTCTGTCACCAGAGTTGTGGATGAAGGCAAAGTAGTTCACACAGCCTACCTAGATCTTTCCAAGGTTGTTGACACCATCCCTCATTCAAGAGTCATACATAGACTCACTAAACTAGGCATAAACCCCTATGTCACAAGGTAGGTCACAAACTGGCTCACTGATAGAACCCACACTGTGAAAGTAGCAGATTCCAAATCTGACTACCAATCAGATACAAGTGGAGTTCCACAAGGATCAGTCATGGGTCCTCTCCTGTTTGGCATCTACTTCTCTGAAGTTCAATCCAATATAAAGGGATTTTGGCTGACCAAGATCGCAAATGATTGCAAACTGGGAGCCGTTATTGACTCTCCAACTGATGTAGATATTCTTCAGAAAAGGCCTCACTGTGACCAATGTCTGGTGCCAGAACCATGGCCTTAAGCTCAATGCCAAAAATGTATCGTCATTCCCTTTGGGAAACACTCAGTGCCCATGAACTACCACATTGATGGTAGTCCACTAAACACCAAAGGTGTGATAAGAAATCTGGTGACACAGGTTGACAGCAACCTCTCCTTTGACAAGCACATTGCCACTGTGGTCAGAAAGTCATTCTGTGTGACACATCTGATTACAAGGGTTTTTTTCATCCAGGAAGAAGGAGGTCATAGTCCCTCTCTACTCACCTGTCATCAGACCTATTATAGAATACAACACCCCATTTGGCATGTACCTCACTAGACACCTACAACAACTGGAAAAGCCACAAAAATATCTCACTAATAGGATCCTGGGTCTTAAACACATGCCTTATATGGACAGACTCAAAAAGCTCCAGCTATACTCTGTCTCATATCGCCTACATAGAGGCGGACTCTGCTTGACCTACAAAGCCATGTCTGACCCACAGCTGTCAGATATACTGCATCTGAAGACATCCCAATCCCTCCATGCCACATACTCCAGGGACCTCAACCTCATTACCACAATAAACAGAACATGCAGGAGGGACGGATTCCTAACCCAGAGACTACCCATGCTCTGGAACAGACTTCAGATTGACGTCATGCAGAGGACCTCACTAGCCCTCTTCAGGACAAATCTTGATGAGAGTATGGGCAATAGAAAATTCACTCCAGGGACGCCTGTTTAATTCTTCTCATGTTCACATAATCACGTGTGAATTTGCAAAGAACACACACACACGCGCGCACACACACACACACACACACACACACACACACACACACACACACACACACACACACAAAGAAAAAAAAGCAAGCTTGTTTGGAGAGGATGCGAGACTACTACAGTTTATGCAGAATTGAGTGTGGTGGGCAATTGGGACAAAGTCTTTTTGTAAATGACATATTAATTCCTATCAAAACAACCAAGTGATTAGAGAAATAAATGGAACATAATGCAAGCAGAGAAGAGACTGGTCTAGGTAGCTCAGCTTGGGCATGGGTGATTGTCTAGTTTCCCATCTGCTTCATGACACAATTCTGTAAGAGGAGCTTCTGAAAAAAGGTAGAATATGTGATATTTACTGAAGATTAGAGGAATGGTGGTGAGTAAATACAGCTTTCTTCAAATTTAGCTCTTAATGGAGAAACTATTTTTTTCTGGTTTGCATCTTACTGAATCCTAATAAATGATTAATCTGCAAATGCCTAATATTTTCTCTTTTTTCTGACCCATTTTTAAATAATGTCTTAACACTTTTATCTTCCCTGCAGAACCATGTTTCCTGGACAGGAAGTAGGAATTTTGGTTATATGGGTAACTCAGAAATCCTTTCATTATTACCCAAGTCATTGGTCTGACAGTTTTATTTTCAGTGCTTAGCAGATGGTTTCTCAGAAAGTAGAATTTTGTCCATGTGAGAAACTCACAGACCTTTGCACTGTTACCCAATGTTATTGGTCCATATTTCCTTACATAGCAAGCTGTTTTTCAGAAAGAGGCAACACCCATATTCAGTGAACAGCTGCAAAACAAGCATATGGAGATAATATGAAGCTCCACCCCTGAAAGCACTGTCCTATCTTTTCAACTGTGATAGTAACAATATGTATTTAGTTTCAAACCCTACAATGTATCACATGCAATGCATTGCTCGGACCCTTCATTATGCTACAAGCATGTTACAATTCCTTCTGTCATTTAGTTTCCAGTCTTCTCAGCAGCGGCTGAAAGTTGAAACATGTTTACTTTGATTCCCAGATGCTTTTTACATGAACCTCTCAACTGTCTAGATTTTTGCCTCATATTTTCAGTCTGTTCCTCATAAAATGTGAGGTTTTCTGTCAAATTATTGATGTTTGAAGTCATTAAATAATGAAATACATGTGACCATGTCAATGTCCCTACTCTCTACCAGTTCCATGTACTGCTGGCAATCCTCGCATGCACCCTGCAGCACTCTGACCATGTCTACCTGACTCCACGTAACCATGTCAATGTCCCTACTCTCTACCAGTTCCATGTACTGCTGGCAATCCTCACATGCTCCCTGCAGCACTCTGACCATGTCTACCTGACTCCACGTAACCATGTCAATGTTCCTACTCTCTATGTACTGCCGGCAATCCTCACATGCTCCCTGCAGCACTCTGACCATGTCTACCTGACTCCACTTAACCATGTCAATGTCCCTACTCTCTAACAGTTCCATGTACTGCTGACAATCCTTGTATGCACCCTGCAGCACTCTGACCATGTCTACAATCCTTGCATACACCCTGCAGCACTCTGATCATGTCTACAATCCTCACATGCACCCTGCAGCACTTTGACCATGTCTACAATCCTTGCATGCACCCTGCAGCACTCTGGCCATGTCTACAATCCTCGCAAGCACCCTGCATCACTTTGACCATGTCTACCTGACTTCCTACAGTGGTGGAGTGAGCCTGAACAATGTCATGGCACATTTCTTGCTGGGTTGCCAAAGTATTTTGCATTTCTGGAGGTACCTCTGACATGTGCCTGTACCTGGCACCCCTTTGCACAGCTGTCACAGTGTACACTGCTACCGCTGAGATCGTGCCATCCTCTAGATGGTCTTCCTGTGGTTGAGGAGACACCGGTGTTGAAGTGCAGGGTTTCTCTCCCTATACAGCCTGTGTGATGTCCCCATCTACTTGACTTTGTAATCCAGTGTCATTTCATGCAGAGTTATGTTTCTGGGGGGGGGGGTGTTATCCTGCCATTACACTTGGTGAACACGACACTGTCCTCAGGCTGTATCATGGATATAACTGTCATGGTGTCATCAACAGCTATTCTGTTGTTTACATCTTCCAGCTGTGCTGATAATGTGGATTTACTAATTTCTGTTGTAAGTTTGTGAAGTTAATTTTTTACGTAAGCAGTGAGACACTGGAGCTTACTACTAAATGCTGTGTAATGCAGTGTGGGGGACACTTCCATGAGCATTCACTTCACGTTTATGACTGTCAGAAATGGGGGGTCACCTGTTAATAGCAAATGTTATGTGTTATATGTAATCTGTTAACCTGTGCAGTCATTCTGTTGCTGTGAATATGTCATGGTGGATGAACTAACATTCCTGAACATATGTTTACAGATACTCAAGGCATAGCCACAAATCCATGCCATCCTCCTGCCCCTAGCGGCCATATAATATATTGGGTAGAATTGGGTTATATTGGCTAGGCTTGCAAGGGCTCTTAAGCCATTAGCCTAGTAATCTCCTATGAACCTATGCATTCTGCTAAGGTGGTTAGTTGCCAGTGTCCATACCACCTCTGATTATGTCTGTGCCATCCTCCTTAGTGTCATAGCATCTCCCCGTATGGACAGAAGGTATTCCCCATCACAGGTTAAATCTCATTTGTGTCATAGCCATCTCACCGTACAGACAGAAGGTATACCTCATTGCATGTTAAATCTCATTAGTGTCATAGCCATCTGCCCATATGGACAGAAGGTATTCCCCATCGCAGGTTAAATCTCATTAGTGTCATAGCCATCTGCCCATATGGACAGAAGGGATTCCCCATCACAGGTTAAATCTCATTAGTGTCATAGCATCTCCCCATATGGACAGAAGGTATTCCTCATCTCATGTTAAATCTCATCAGTGTCATAGCATCTCCCCATATGGACAGAAGGTATTCCTCATTGCATGCTAAATCTCATTAGTGTCATAGCATCTCCCCATATGGACAGAAGGAATTCCTCATTGCATGCTAAATCTAATTAGTGTCATAGCCATCTCACTGTACAGACAAAATGTATTCCTCATCGCATGTTAAATCTCATTAGTGTCATAGCCATCTCCCCATATGGACAGAAGGTATTCCTCATCGCATGTTAAATCTCATTAGTGTCATAGCATCTCCCTGCATGGACAGGAGGTATTCTTCATTGCATGCTAAATCTAATTAGTGTCATATCCATCTCACTGTACAGACAGAACATATTCCTTATCGCATGTTAAATTTCATTAGTGTCATAGCCATCTCCTCATATGGACAGAAGGTATTCCTCATCGCATGTTAAATGGATAAGTGTAGGAGGAGCCCCACCAGTACTGCTACGGGCAATTGCATCTTGTCTTGCCTTTACTCTGACATATCATACAATATCGATGGTCCTTTACCTGCTCTGTGTCAATATGTGCTTCCTACCTCCAACAGAATTTATGTCCACCTGGTTCCACACTTTTTCTTTTCTCTGCTTCCTTTTCGCCCCTTTTTTAAAATAGCACTTGAGATATGTTCTAAGGTCCCCCACAACAAACACTGTTCTCTTCAGGGCTGAAATTGTCTTTTCTCTGTCCTGATTCCTCCTTCTGCTGTATTTTGCATTAAGCTGAAAGTGCATAAATGAGGAACCCTAATGAGACCCTCAAAAGTAACACTGTCATCACCCTGTACCAAAGGATATGAAAGCAGCCCTGAATTCCTTACACGTATAACCCTTTTATACTATAACTGAGTACAATAAAAATCAAATATTTTAACTTGATGGTCTGACTGCAGCATACCTAATAATTTCATCATATCAATACAGTGAGACCCAAATCATCTAAGCAATGTCCTCTTCAGCTCTTGTGCTGCTAACTTGTACATCATGATCCAGAAATGAGATCAAAACATTACAAACATTTATAGATTCCACTGTCATCCTATGTTATCCCAGTAGATCTGCGCACAGTGAAATATTCCCTGACCTTTTCCCACACATTCCCTATGTAAATAGCACTGGCATGCCTGCTCAACTTTAGGAAATGACACGTGAAATTCCCAACATCTGCCATCACCACTACTGTCATTACACAACATACAACAATGGTATAGAACATTCATTCCAATTTGAAAAAATACATTAGATGAAACTAGTTATCGGTTAAGTTGAATTTCCCTAGCTTGCTAATATTTTATGTTGTTGTTGTGTCTTTCAGCTTTTCCCAGTTAGGAACTCCAGTCCGCTAATGATTGGCAGTTGATTTTTACATGCTGAGTTGCCAGCCCTAATGCACAACCTTCAACGAAGGTACACCCATTCACTCATGTCTCCACTCAGAAGACGCTCTAGCTGAGAGTCGAACCGGTAAGCGTCTTACTATGAGACGACAACGCTACTGCAGCACCACCACCACGGATTATAAAATTGTTTTCAGCTTAGTTTAAAAGGTTTATACTTTCTCAGAACAACTGTTGTCAAATACAATGCATTGCAGATAAATATTGCAGATTTATAGTTATTGGTAGAGATTCAGGCTGGGTTATGCATTTTTGAATGTAAATTCAGGTCAGACTCACTACTCTCTATGAATTGTGGCATGACTTCTATATCTCAGTATATAGAAATCAAAAGTGTTTGGGCCATTGGAATGAGTTACACTGACAGCCACTGACCATGGGACTGTGTACCAGCTCACGGCATGTCCAAATGAAACTAAAATATGTCATAGCCCACATTTTTCATTAACATAATGCATTGAAATGGAATGGAAACATGACGTCTGAAGTACTGATTGATGTAATCATTTTGTAATTAGTGTTTTATAAGTTAAACATCTCCAGCTGGCATTTCACTGCTTTTATTAAACTAAGCTTCCGCAGTTTGCTCATGGAGAAAAAACATGCACCTCAACCTTTGAGATGGAGAACATCAGGATTTAAAAGGCAGTCTTCTTCTTCTTTCGGCTTTTTCCCGGTTAGGGGTCACCACAGTGGATCACCGTCCGCTCATGATTGGCAGTGGAGTTTTACAGTGTCGAGGTGCCAGCCCGGCTCCCAACCTTCCACAGAAGGCACACACATGTACACACTCACACCTAGGGCCAATTTATTGTGTCTAATCCACATACAGCATGTCTTTCGGATGTGGGAGGAAACCGGAGCACCCGGAGGAAACCCATACAACCACAGGGAGGACATGCAGACTCCGCACTGAAGGCACCCCAGCCAAGGATCGAACCGGAGAACCTCTTGCTGTGAGGTGGCAACGGTAACTGCTGCACAATGAAGCCTAATCCACAGCCATCCTGCAGACTATGGCACACCTCAGCACTTGCTAACAGAAATTTAGTTTAATAAAAGCAATAGAAGCACTGCCTTTGGAATAGTTGCTAAGTCCGACCCTAAACCTTACCTTAAAAAAACCTTCACATAATACTGCCACTATTCACATGAATTTGAGGCTTGTGTCATGGGGTTGGGGAGTTTAGTGTAGAGATTGGGAAAGGAAATAGTTTTCCCGTCTCAGTCTTTTGTAGGGTCGATATTTAAGGCATTCTGTCTTATGTACTTTCAAAGTTCTTAATGCCACTACTTTACATTCAACATTGAGCACGTTTGATTATACATAATACACATGCTTTGGTCTAACTTTGCTGAATGACACTTTGGTTGATTTCTGTCGAATTGATACAGTTTAGTTGACTAAACAGATGGTCGACAGGAGTGCAAAAAAAAATAAAAAAAAAATAAAAAAGCTAGAATGAATCTAGTGTAGCCGATGTATATTCTGCTCCACACCACAGATCCATACACCCAAACACGAGCGTAAACCCACATGCGCTTTAAATTAACCTTCGCCTGAATATACTGAGGTAATTTTTATTTTTTTAATTTTTATTTTTATTACTTATATGGGATATTTGTCCTTTCTGCCCTTGTATTCGGGCAAAGGTTAATTTATAGCGCATGTGGGTTTGCGCTCGTGTTTCAGTGTATGGATCTGTGGTGTGGAGCAGAATATACATCAGATTCATTCTAGCTTTTTTATTTATTAATTGCGAGTTAGGGAATTTCATTTGAAGAATGACACATGATTAGTATCATATTTATATGTATATTTAATTTATTGTAATTTATGAGTTGACAGCAATGTATGATATGTTAATAACATATACATTTTTTTAATAATATATTTTTTAATGTATTTCTTCTTTTTAAAGTTATGTTGTGCCTTTAAGCTAATTGATCATAGTCATGTGACTAGTTTTAAATTATGGGGATATTTAACTTGGATAGAAGGGATGAGACACTGTTTTGCTTGCGTTTAGTGTTTTTCTGAGGAAGTTGGATTGAGTTTCTGATGAAAAGCGATTATATTTCAACTGGCTTAAATAAACACCTCTATTTACTTTATCGAGCTGGATTCAATACATTTAACACATTCTTTTTTGAGCAGAACCTAGCAGAAGTCATTGGTGCATAGGACATATGTTTGAGGCCAGTAATAATCTTGGTGAGGTACTTTTATGGTCTTTCCAGCTGTTGGAAGTGTCTTGTGAGGTACATCCCAAACGGGGCATTGTACTCTGTGATGGGTTGGGTCTGATGAGTGACGAGTAGAGGGGCACTATAACCTCTTTATTTCTAGATGTGAACCCTTTAGTAATTAGATGGGCTATGTAGAAGGATTTCCTAACTACTTTGGCAATATGATTGTCAAAGGAGAGATTACTATCTACCTGGGTCCCCAGATCTCTTATTACCTCTTCTGTATTAAGGGGGCTTCCACCTATGTAGTACTTCATGGGTGTTTTGTTTTTCCCAAATGGGATGACTATGCATTTTTGGCATTTAGCTTGAGACCATGACTTTGAAACCAGGTGTCTGTCTCAGTAAGGCCCTTTTGGAGAATGTCCCTGTTAGCCGGAGAGTCAATTATGGCTCCCAGTTTGCAGTCATCAGTGAACTTAGTTAGCCATAGTCCTCCTATGTTTGCCTGTACTTCTGAAAAGTATATGCCAAACAGTAGGGGTCCCAGGACCGAGCCTTGTGGGACACCACTTGTGACTGGTTTAGAATCAGACCTGGAGCCCACTATTCTTACCGTGTGAGTTCTGTCTGTAAGCCAGTTGGCAACCCATCTCGTGACGTAGGGGTTTATGTTCAGGCTGGTGAGTTTTTTATAATTCCCGAGTGGGGATGGTGTCAAAAGCCTTGGCGAGGTCAAGGTAGGCTGTGTGAACTACCTTCCCCTCATCTATGGCCTTGGTGACTGTCTTGAAGAAGTCAACCAGATTTATTAGGCATGATCTTCCCTTAACAAAGCCAAACTGGGTTGGGTCAAGTGTTTGGAGGTTCCCAATGTCTTTGTTAATGAGTTCCATGATGATGCACTCCATAGCCTTGCAGACCAGGCTAGTCAGGCTAGTTACCAGGGTCAGTTGTGGCCCCTCCTTTGTGGAGCAGAATAACCATTGCTGTTCTCCATTCTATGGGCACTTAGCCTGTGGAGAGGCTGAGGTTGAACAGTGTGTTTAGGTGGGTGGTTAGTTTGTTCTGTGGTTAGGTGCAAGATGCAGCCTGGGACACCATCTGGCCCCATTGATGCTGTGCTTTGGCTTTTGAAAGGGCTGTTTTTCACCTGTCGTCTGTGATTTCCAGGACACTGCTTTTCTGGTATTGTTGTGGGCCCTTTTGGGGGTGAGAGGAAAGTTTGCACTGAATCTATCTGTCAGGATGTTGGCAATATCAGTGGGTTCAGTATATTTTGTGCTATTTTGCACTAGTTCAGAGCATATCTGCGAGTTGCCACTTAGATTCTTGACATAGCTAAAGAAGGCATTGTGGTTATCTTTTGAATCTTTGGCTATTTTTATTTCGAAGTTAGCCTTGGAGGATTTTATGAGGGACTTTAGTTTCTTACTGATACTGATCAGGGATGTCTTTCCTTCTTGGGATTTGCTTTATTTCTGAACTAGTTTCCTCCTTCTATTGTACAGCCTGTTTATGGCAGGGATCCACCAGACTGGTTTCCTTCTCTTAGGGGAGTGAGTCTTGGTTTTGCTAGGGATGGCACGATCCATGCATCCTTGTAGGTGCTCATAGAATGCATTTATAAAGGTTCCTGCATCTTGGACACTGTTATCCTTTAGCGTGGGGGCTGTGAAACTTACCACTTCTGTCTTAAGTAAAGTGAAGTTTGCTATAGAAAAGTTTTCACTGGTTTCCTTGGTTGGAGGTGGTGGTCTGGTGTGGACATCCAGAGTGATTAGTTTATGGTCTGATCTAACCAGTGATGGGTTGACCTCCGGTGTGGAACACCTGTCGCCCATGTTGGTGATGACCAGGTCCAATATGTTTTCACCTCTGGTAGGGGAGTTTACCAGCTGATCCAGGGTATTTGAGGTGATAAATTCCAGGAAGTGCTGGACCTGGGAGTTTGTACTTGAGTAGTTTTCCAAGTTAATGGTAGGGTAAGTGAAATAACCCAATATCAGGGTGTTAGGTATGACCTTCATGTTTTCCAGTGTCTGCAGAAGAATTGGTGGCCCTGGGTCATGGAGGGTGATCTGTAGCAGGCCACAATTTGCATTGCAGATTTGCCTGATGTTAGTTCCACATGGATGATCTCGGAGGTATCATGCTGCGCCACTAACCTTGAGGTGTAGGTATCCTTGATGAATATGGATACACCCCCTCCTTTTGTGTTTCGGTCCATGTTCTGTGGCCAAAATGTGTGTATGAGTTGTAGCCCAGTAATGATGGGGTGCTCTGTGGAGCCTTGAACCAAGTTTCAGTTACTGCACAGATGTCAACATTCCTCATACTGAGGAATGCTTCAGCTTTATGCATTTGAAATTTAAACTCTTGGCGTTTAGTAGCATAACCCTCATTTTTTTATTTGTGCTGTTTACAGAGATGGGTTTGACTTTTGAGCCTTGCCTAAAAAAGGCACTATGGGGGCAGCAAGAGCCTTGGCCAGTATTCGGAAGCCTGGGGTGACAGGTGCAAGCCATGTCTTGTGAAGCAACGAGGCCTGTTGAACATGTCGTCCCAGGCTGACAGACACTGGATCCCCTTTGAATGACACCAGAAGCTTAGCCAGTTGTTGAAATTGATCATTTTTTCTTTATACTGCGGTATCATTCTTGGTGAGGCAGGATGCTACTCAGGGTCAGGGTCATACTTGCCTGGGCTACATGATCAGAGAACTCTTCCATGTCTCTTTTCATGTAGTCCAGGGAGGTACATCTCAGGTCATTCACACCAACATGAACAATGACAGAGTCATATTTGTACTTGTTCTGGAGTGACCTGAGTGCTTGTGTTATGTGGCAGATTCTGGGTCCTGACAGGCAGCTAACAGTAACCTTCTCCTTGTCCAACCTAGTGAGTGGGACATCAGTGTGCCTGACTATAGAGTCGCCTATTACTAGTGTGTTAGGTATGTTATTTCACCTTAAGGGCTGTGATTGCGCCGTATAGTTCATCAGTTCCTAGTTCAGCCGTATAGTACAGCAACACCTAGTTCAATACCTTCCAGCGATCCAGTGGCAGACATGATAAGTTGTAATAAACTGCACGTTCATTAGTATCACCTGTAAGTACTAACTGTACCAATATTTTCAACTCTAAGTAATTACTGATGTAACAACATTATTTATTTCATTCAAGTGTTACATTTTCCTATCACTACATAAAATAATGAGTTAAATTTCTTTAGATCTAAGAAGTGCATGTTTAGTGAAGGCATTGTTCTTTGAGCTGGATACAGAACGAACATTGTTTGTTTACATTGCTTAATGTTCATGACGTGCTTCTAACTGCATAGAAAGGCTACTGAAAATATGTTTTTTGAAAGTTATTCACCAAATGAAATGATT